>NC_056743.1:759179362-759479362 GCF_019279795.1 Protopterus annectens | reverse complement strand
TGTACCTATAAACGATGTCTCTGTAAGCACACAGATGTCAACATTCTCTAGGGTGAGAAGAGCTTGTAGGGAGTGGAGTTACTTGTTTAGACATCTAGCATTGACCAGTTACACCTTTAATTTTGCTTGGTTTTGATTTGCTCTTTTGGAAGTACTTTCAGTTTGGCATTGCCTAAAAAAGTGCTGTAGATAGGACAATATTTTAGCTAATATTCAATAACCTAGAGGGGAGAGGTGCAGACCATTCCATTCAAAGAACTGAGGTCTATTGACTATATCCTTCCAGGCTGACAAATATTCGACCATTTTAAAATTATACCAGAAGCTAAGTCAATAATTTAAGTCAGTCATCTTCTGTTCAAGTTGTGGCATCATCTTTGGAGAAGATAAAAATGCTGCTCAGTGTTCAGTTCACACCAGCTGGGGAAATGTACCGAGAGCTCCATCATGTCTCTCTTCATATAGACTAGGGAGGTACATCTCAGGTCTTATATGTCCACATGGACGATGACTTTGTTAATCCTCATGGGGGAGACACACACACTAGAACATACTTGGAGCACAGTTCAACTCCCTTCTTGCTGGGCTTTTGATACTATTTTCAGTTTAATAAAATGCATTACACGTATATGTCTTTTGCAAAAACCTTTTTAACCATAAAAGGACAAGTTACGTAACCTTGGTTAGTAGCAGTGCTATACGTATTATTTTGAGGGGGCATTTGCACAGTAGACTTATGTGCATGACATTAATGAGTGTGGATACAGATATCTATATGTCAGGCACACAAACACTATGCTATACTGACACTAGTGGTGTAGGGATTTTGCAGGGTTACTTAGGAACAAGGCTGATAAATCTACTGTTTTCCACACCTACAGAGCAATGCCTAAAAAATAGGTGAAGCAGGAACATACTGGAGACTGTGGTGAAACAATGACACACCAGCTAAAGTTCCCTAATGCAGAAATGTATTAATCCAGGCCATCCATCTCCATGACTGGCAACTTTCTGGTCTGTGTGCTGCTCACCAGGTTTACTTGGACCAGCTCTAGGAAAATGTAGTGGCAGATGTGAATGCACTTTGATGTCATATCCATAATTATGTAATGGTGTCCTGCAGGGCCACTGACATGACACACACTGCTAAAATTAGAGCTGAACACCTAGCATGGGAAGGTGGGCCAACAGGTGGTGGGATGTTGACTGAACCACCTCTCAAGGAGATGGAAACATTTCTGGCTGCTCTCAGAGAGGGAGTGGCCCTTCTTCAAGGTCCCACAGTACAGTGATGAATGTTGGGACAGAGCTAGAGTGACCAACAAGACAATCTACTGCAAATACCCCATGTATTAAAAACATATATTAAAGACCTGTTTTATCTGAAAACTACTTCTAAGTCTTCTGCATCCCTTAGACACTGTCCAAATTATTATAGTCTAACTTATGGTATACAGGAACATCAGGGATTCCAAATCATGGTCATCTGCACAGCATATGCAATTAAAATATTTACATTTTTAATCAGTTTCATGTATGCTTCTGATACTGGCTCATACTTACACAAGATATTGTGTCTTGGTGTATTCACAAGTGATTCTTTACCCAAAATTACTAGCACTGTAGAACTGCCTAAGCTGATGTTAGAAGATCTGCAACCTCTGATAATGACTATGGGATGCCTTGACAAATTTAGGGAGGTAATGTCTGATATGAGGAACGTGACCAACGCATCTCCTTCACAGACAATAGACACAGACTCTATACCTGTGGATACCAAATATATCCTCACTTCTACAGGGAGGACAGATTAAGGGGACACTATCCATCAGGGAAGTATGGTGGTCCCTACTTGTCACATGTCAGAATTTGCCACTAGCAGCTATAGGCAGAAAGCTCCATGGGGGAGGAGTGAGTAATGGTACTCACTGGAGACATTGTTACTGTTCTTCCCTTGATGTGGGTGTGTCAATGGCTGTAAAACACTATATGCAGGGCCAGTGTAGAAGTTCAGGCAAAACCCACCAAAGCCATGGTAGAGTTAGTGAGGGTGATGCAGGCTGTGAGTAATGACCTACAGGACTGCATGCCCCATCAGTGCAACTGTTTGGATAGACTCAGTCACATACTGGAATGCACTATGTCTTCTCTGGCTCACCTATCAGAGGTGAAGGGCTTTCTACATAACTGGTACACCTATGACTTGACAGATTTCAGCCATTATGGCTGTAGATGACCTAGATCCCACTCTTGCAGCTCTAGACCTTTGTCAACTACCTTTATTTTGGAAGCATGTACAACCATAATTGGATATCCTTGTGTCTTTGGAAATCATGCATCTTATAGAAGACACCTCTCAATGTCACCAAGCATATCAGCATCTCAGTAGGGTTATGACAAGCAGTGCAACTCATGGCAGAGCCAGATCTCATGGACGGGATGCATACACAAGATGCTGAAACCAGACATACATGCCTTAGACCTGTCCAGTACATTCAGTGACAGTGCTATAACTACTGCTGAGGTTGTGTCCCAACAGACTCACATTCACACTAACACATCATCACAAACTTTCTCTGACACTGGTCCTTTATTAAGACTTTTATGTTAGGCACCAACCAGCACTGATGGGCAATAGGGCAATAGCCACAGCAACCCATTTAATTTAATAATCCTCAGCACTCTCACATTTTTCTCTGAAAGAAATCCATCCATGTCCTCCCATCATCTGTGCAAATAATTGCATTGTACCCTTTATACATTGTTACATGAGTTGGCTGTGTATGATGCAAAACATGACCAGCCTACAAATGGGTAAGAAGAGCCTGTTACTGGTTTTGCATGCATCACTTTAAATATAGTGCATCTGTGCATCTGCTATACTCGTGACTACAATGTTCTGAAGCTATTTGAAAACTATTGCCTCTTTGCCAGTGCAAAGGCATACTGTGCCAGTCTCTGTATTTTATAGTCATCTTCTGCTGCCGACTCCTCCAATGACTCCTTATCTGACTCAGCCTCCATTGTCTACTGTGCTGGGGACTGATGTTACTGAAAGTGGCCATCCTGCCATGACACTTTTAAGTATAACATTTTGTTACACTGAACACACAGACACTATTTTTGCAGATATGCTAGGGTCATTCTGCAGGTCACAGCCAGATGAATACAGACAGTGAAAGTTTGCCTTCAGCAGCCCAAAGTGATGCTCAATAATGTATCTTGTTTCATTTTGTGGCTTTCTTATGAATGTCATGAGCCAAGGTTCCAAGTGATATATAGCATCACCAGCAAGACAGCCTTGTGGGAAGTCATTAATCATTGGTACAGGTCACAGATGTGCTATAATTGGGTGTCATGATAACTGCCTGGGTGGCCTGCACACATACTATAGATAATACCATGTGCACTGCAGAAAACCTTGCAGCTGATGGAGTGATACCATTTATGGTTCACATACATCCTTCTTAGTTCAACAGGTGGAGCTTTCATTTTTTTGTGGGTACAAGGTATGGTCCCCAGTACCTCAGGAAAATGGGCTATGTCATAGAAATCCAACATGGTGTTGGCTCTCTCCCCTCTGTGGTAAGAGGCAACCACATATGCACCCCCACATGTTGAAGTATGGCACCCCCACCGACCCAAACTGTATAAGAATGAGTGCAGATAGATAGTACAGCACCTACGATATTTATAAAAAGAGATAAGAAGTGGCAAAATGAAAATAATTATGATATTAGCATTAGGCAGAATTTATAGAGAGAACAAATTCTTGAAAATCATCACTTTTGGAACCATTATTATCAGCAAATGATGCACCTCTGTTTGTGCAATTTGAAGAATTTGAAGACCAAAGTGGGTAACAGAATACTGCTGCAGGCATACAGTGTGCTTTTTTTGAACAGGCAGTGCTATTAAATCATTTTTATTCATTTATTCCAGCTGCTAATTACACATTATATGTGTGGCCCACCCAGTATTTCTCATCACTTACAAGGCAATAAAGGGCTTCCTATTAATGAAGTCCACTGGAAACCCATATTGTATAACATTTTACAGTGCCAGTAGAAACAACACACTTACAAATCTAGTTCATGTAGTGCATAAAGTACTCTCTCACCCATATAATAGATTAAACTTTAGGATGATGTGTAAAAAGATACCTTTCCTGCAGCAGTGCATTCATTTGAATAATAAATTATAAAAGAACAAGCATATTCATTTGCCAGCATCATTATCCCCTTCATTTTACTAGGAAGGCTTTTCATTCTTCTTTGAATGTAGTTATTGTATAAAATCATTGCATTTCAGTAATGTGTTGCATTCTTCATCACCATCACAGTACATTCAATCTATGTTTTAAACGTGTGCTTTGTGTTAAAATTTATATCTGATTTAGGGTTGTTAGATTTTATTTTGAATATGTCCTTTGTGATGTACTTTAGTAATTCATACACTATATACCAACAAAATACCCACTGACTATTCCGTGCTGTAAATAAACGCAAAACTGTCTTAATGTGACAAAAATTTCTTTCTAACAGTTGTTTAACTGATCCTCTTATTTTTTTACAGACATTCAACACAAGCTTCTAGTTTCTTCCATCTTTTCTGGTATTTAAACCCTATGTCTGCAGGGGGCTGTGCTTGTTTTTACCAGGCTGAGGAGTGGTGATTCATCACTGTGACACAGCAGAAATTCCCTGAGGCGCCAAGAGCAGAATAATTTTTTTTTTCTTATGTTTATTTCATTGAAATCTACTTCTTAAAGCTTATAGTTGTGCTATGCAGCTAATCTACTACATTTTGCATGGTTAGGCTAAAACCCCTGTCCCCCTACTCAGTTTCATACAGACTCCTCAGAGGTGACCTCTGTCTGGCATGCAAAGCAATCTCAGACCCTGCCTTGATGGGACTGCTGCATATCCGCAAGTCAAGCTCCACTTGAGTAACCCGCACACGTGACCTCAACCTTGTCTGTGATATCAACAGGACTTGCTGGCAGGACAGATTTGTGTTCCAGAGACTACCCCATCTGTGGAATAGACTCACTCCCTCTCCATGTCAAGCAGAGTACCTCATTATCCCTTTTCAAGCGCAACCTGGATAACTGGATGGGAAACAGAAAATTCACCCTGGGATTCCACCTGTGTTCCTGCTAGACCGGGGCTTTGGGTGCTGACTTGTCTAAACATGGGCTAAACTCTTGGCTAGGCTTATAAGGGCCTAGTAACTTCCTATGATCCTATAAAGCTTTTTTTACTAGTTCACTGCATTTTTGTACTGTTGTATACTGTTTTACTAGATTTTCATTGCTAGATAGTGTTTCATTACTGTCATTGCAATTTTATTGAATTACTTAACTGCAAACTCATTTTTTATACCGAGAGTTGTATTTTCTGTTTGTGAGAGGTCCTTCTGTACTATTCTGCAGATTTTCTTTGAGGTTTCTGTGTTCTAGTCAGGTAGCATAGTCTGGATAGAGGCCTGCTGTATCCAGGCCTGGTTGTTCTGCTTGTTGAGTTTGCTGTGATTCTGGCAGCCATATTATGCTGGTAGGGGCTTGTCTTCTCTGTTAGTGAGAGTAACAGGGCTGCCTGACCTTCTCTAGCATCAGTGATTGGTTGAACATGCAGGGGCTAGCAGGACTGGGTAGCAATTAGAGCTTCTAGATTCTTCCATCTTTTCTGTTATCTAAACCCTGTGTTAGCAGGGTGTTGTGCTTGTTTGCTCATCATGCACTGCCACTGCACAGTTTTAACCCAGTGTGAAGTATCTCAGTTGCAATTTTCCCTTACCAGCACTCCTGTGTAACTGATGCCCTCCCTTGCAACTACTGTGTTGATTTTATCCAGTCCTACTCACACCTATAGGTACTCTATTCTGATAGTACCCACTCTACCATCCTTGACCTCTCTTCCACAGATTTTGACAACCATGGAATGACAATTTCCTTGTGGTTTCTCCTGCTAATCTGGTTGATACAAGCATCCAGAGACAGTGCAGCAACTGCCTCATGTACACGGACAACCCTCTTCTTCTACCACCTAGGAACACAATATGTGAGAGATGTAATTGCATTAAGAACCTAGAATCCTTTCTGTCTCAATCACAAACCAGTACATCTGGCACTGAGAAGGTTGTCTGCAGAAACACTACAAACACCACAGCTCTAACATGACCAACACCTGTACATTACATTCCTACATATGTGGAGGTTCTCAACAAAAACATACCTAAACAAAATAGACCTCCGAGGCAAAACCACCTGTCACAAACATGCTACTCATAGGAGACTATCGTGAGACACACAGATGTGCCCCTCACCAGGCCAGACAAGGGGAAAGTCATGGTAAGTTGCTCATCAGGTGCTAGAATTTGCCACATCACTCACACACTCAGGTCTCTCAACAACAGGTACTGTTA
The DNA here is from genome assembly GCF_019279795.1 of Protopterus annectens. Taxonomy (NCBI): domain Eukaryota; kingdom Metazoa; phylum Chordata; order Ceratodontiformes; family Protopteridae; genus Protopterus; species Protopterus annectens. The sequence continues at coordinate 759,472,936 of NC_056743.1, read as the reverse complement.
TGACTCTGTCACAGTCCATATTGGTGTGAATAACATGAGATCTACCTCTTTGGACTATATGAAGAGAGACATGATTGAGCTCGCTGAATGTGTGTCTCAGGCAGGTATGTCCCTAGCCTTAAGCAGCATCCTACCATCACACAGAATGATGCCTCAATGCAAACAGAAAATTATTGACTTTAACAATTGGCTTAGTTTCTGGTGTCATTCCAAGGGGACCCAGTACCTGACAGCCTGGGAGGACATGATTAACAGGCCATGATTTCTTGCCAGGGATGGTCTTCATCTGTCGTCCCTGGGCTTCAGGCAAAGGCTCTTGACTCCCCCATAGTGCCTTTTATATGCAAAGCCATGATTACAAAATTACCAATGTGAAATATTTTTCTAAATGAAATTTAAAGGTTATGCTGCTAAACACTAACAGTCTTAACATGAAACTGCACTCATTGCAAGCATTCTTCAATTTGGAAGATGCTGAAATTTGTGCAGTCACTGAAACCTTGTTTAAAGTTGCAGAAAGTACCCCAGCCTTACTAGGTTACTTGTCTTACCATACTTTCAGACCCCAAATGGAGAGCTACAAAGCCAAAAGATATATACACCTCCAGGCTGGTCATGTAATATGACACACAGGAAACACTCCAGGTGTAGTTAACTATTAATAAAACACCTATTCAAATCATAGCTATCAACAGACCCCCGATCATGACTCAGGAGGCCCATTCCACCTACCTGAACCTACTTGATTCCATCAAGATTCAACCCTCTACTGTGATCCTAGGCGAATTTAACTACCCAACCATAGCGTGGAAGACCTATTCTAGCTCAAACACGAATGCCCAGAGAATCCTAGACTTCTTCAATGCCACTGCATTGGATCAGCTGGTCGACATCCCAACAAGAGGTGAAAATATCTTGTACATGGCAATAACAAACATGAGCAGCCACTGTAGCACCCCTTCAGTTTCATCCTCCTTGGTAAGATCCAACTATAAAGCAATCACTTTTGAAGTCACAATCTCTACTAACCTCCTCTTTCCAGGGTTGAACAAAAAAACTTTTCCAAAGCTGACTACAACCTCCTGAAAGCATGTATAAGCAGCTTCATAGCTGCCATCCCTTCAGTTGGAACAAGCACTAATGTCCAAGTCTACACCAAAAAAACTATAGGAGTACCTATATAGCTGCATGGACTCAGCAATACCTGGCAGGAGCAAATCATCTTCTTCAAGGAAGAGTATGACTGTCTGGTGGACAGCAGCAATAAACAGACTCTATAATAAAAGGAAAAAATTGCTGTCCAGGACCAAGAAATAGCAGGTGCCAAGTTGGAAACAATCTCTCCTTTATTTGAACAAGCAAATAAGGTCACTGGTGAAGTACTCTAAGGCTCACTTTGAGTTCAAACTGGCCACATCCGCTAAGGACAATCACAAGGCCTTCTTCGCATATGTCCGCAATCTCAAAGGTAACTCCCAAATCTGTTCTGAATTGGTGGTCAAGAATACCGCATATATAAACACCATAGATATAGCCAATTTGCTGGCAGCCAAGTTCCATGAAAGCTTTTTCCTCCTGTCCCCCCATCAGTAAACTAAGACATCTCCAGCACCTGCCCTCTCCCCTCATCACCAGTGAGCAGGTCATTAATACAGTCTCAAAGGCAAAAAAGTACAGCCTCCATGGGACCTGACAACATCCCTGGCTGTGTCCTACATGAACTCAGGCAAGAACTCTCAGCACCACTAGACACCCTATTGAACCAAAGCCTGTGCACAGCTTCATCCCAGCAGAATTGAGGACAGCCACTGGCATCCCTCTACAGAAAGGTGGATTATCCACTGACCCAGGCAATTATAAGTCTAACAAGCCTGATCTGCAAGGCCATGGAACACATTATCATGGACCTTATAAACCAGGACATTGGCAACATCCAAATGCTTGATCCCACACAATTTGGTTTTGTCAAAGGGAGATCATACCTGTTAAACTCGGTTGTCTTCTTTGAAACAGTCACTAAAGCCATGGATGAGGGGAAGACAGTGCCCACCACCTACCTTGACCTAGCCAAAGCCTTTGATACTATTCCCCAATCGACATAATAGACAAACTCTCCTAGCTTGGCATCAATTCGTATGTTACCAGATGGGTAGCTAACTGACTCACTGATAGAACCCACTCAGCAAAATAGGGGAAGCCACCTCTAGCAGTAGACCTGTAATAAGCGGCATACCCCAAGGATCGGTCTTGGGGGCTCTACTGTTTGGGATATACTTTTCTGAGGTGTAAGCCAAAACCAGTGGTCTGTGGCTGACTAAGTTTGCAGATGACTGCAAGCTGCCACTGTCATAAATTCCTTTAGTGATGTGAATATCCTCCAAGTGGGCCTTATCCAAACTAAAGACTGGTGCCAGAAGCATGGCCTCAAACTGAATACCAATAAATGCATTATTGTCCACTTTGGGGAAAATGGCATCCCCAGTAATTATCACATTAATAACAACTTATTAAGCACACAACCACTCATGAGGGGCTTGGGCACCCAGGTTGATAGCAACCTGACTTTTGATCACCACGTTACCTCCACTGTATGGAAGGCTTTCTTCATGGCCCACCTCATAAGTAAGGGGATTTCATTCAGGAACAAGGAGACCATAACATCCTTGCACACCTCCCTTATCAGTCCTATTATCTAGTACAATGCCTCCTTCAGCATGTACCTTGCCTAGCACATGCAGCAGTTGGAGAGACTACAGAGTTTCATGACCAGGAAAATCCAGGGTCTCAAATACCTATCCTATTCAGATAGGCTAAAATTCCTGTCCCTCTACTCAGTATCATACAGACTGCTCAGAGGTCACCTGTATCTGGCATACAAGGAAGTTTAAAATTCAAGCCTTGATGGAGTTGCTGCATATCCATAAGTCAAACTCCACTTGCGCAACACGCACACAAGTTCTGTTAATGCCACAGATCAGGCTGAGACAGGATAGATTTGTGTCCCAATGACTCCCCCATCTGTGGAATAGAATCTCTCTCCATGTCAAGCAGAGTACCTCACTAGTCCTCTTTAAGCAGAACCTGGATGACTGGATGGGAAACAGAAAATATACCCCTGGGATCCCACCTGTGTCCCTGCTAGACAGAGAAAACAGGAGTTGGACTTTGTGGGAACATGGGTGAAATTCTTGGCAAGGCTTATAAGGGCTCTGAGCCAATAGCCTAGTATCATCCTATGAACAACCTTTAATACCATACTTTGCAGAACAACATTCAGTAATAGAAAATCAGTACAAGCAAACCTACATGCATAATAAGAACAATGGCTTCCTTTGATAAAGCTCCTTCATTTATGTTGTTCTGAAAACTTCGTTTTTACTATCATCTGCCAGATGATATTTCCTTACATATAATCACAGCTACTCATTTTCCCCACTTGTGAGTCCCCTAAGCTACTGTTATTTTAGAGGACAGCTACGATGAGGATTTGTATTGTTCAAATTACTTAACATTCATGAATGTCAAATTATCTTTGCACGTCTCTCACATTTGTACTTAATTCGAAGTATGATGAATTGCACTTGTTCTATTCATTGTGTGGCTATGCTACTTAAAGATATGTCATTCAGGAAAATGTAACTGGAATGATTAACACAACTGCAAAACTGTGCATACAAAAGTACTATGTAGCGTATGGAGTGCAAAGATTATGCTCCAATATTCGAAAAAAGACAAAATAGTTAATGGTTGCTATATCACGAGATCTGATCTTAACAAATGTTAAGATTTTCCGCTTAACTTTAGTGACTTCAGTCCTCTGTGAATTGTCTGAAAACAAAAGATTTTATGAGAAACACATAAAACACAGAAAAAAAAAACAGTTCTTACAGGGAATTTCTTGGCATCCATGTTTCGAACAAATAATAAACAGGTTTTGACCTGTGACCCATTCATAATCCTCCGCATAGTGTACAGAACACTGTGATTAAACTTCAATATCTTGAAAAAGACATACTGCTTAAGCCCTGTTATAGCACAAGAAATGATTTTAACAGCACTTAGAAGGGTGTTAATTGCTGTTATGATAGGGCACCAAGCTATGCAATAAGAACTGACAGTGCCGGCCAGCAAATTATAGCAGAACAAGTAAAAACAGCTTTGTTTCTCACTGATGTCTATGCCTGTAGCCTGTCCAGGAGTTTGTCTCATAATTTCACCCAGTCACTCATTCACTTCATTTTCTGGTGTATCACATAGAATTACAGTAACTCAGAAATGCCAGAATTAGAGCTTCATACATCTTACATTTTCAAAACCATTTTACTCGGATGCAAATTCCAAAAACTCTTATGAGGTTCTAAGTTTGCCGTCAGTCAACAATGCAACATTTTAACCTGCAAAGAATTCAGTCTTAACAGTCTGTGTCAGTAGGCTTATGCACTGAGCTACAAACAATAGTGTCATGATGATCTACAATTCTCACATTCAAATGGCATGGATCTAAAAAAGTTTCTTACCTTCTGCAGTGTAACCTTGTGACTTTAGAATTGACAGTTACACCTATTTGGTCTTACTGCGTTAAGAAAAGAATGACATATAAACTCCATTTGTTAGCTTTGAGGCCAGTCACATGACATTATAAGATAATTTAAAGGAACTTTAAAAACTATACAACAATTTCATTAGCTGCATAATGATTTCTAAGAACTATGCTTGTGGCATCTGATGCGGGTATCTATATATAGTAAGAGGAACAGCAAAGCTTTGCATACCAAACAATATCCTAGACTGGCTTTTTCAAATTTTGTTTTGCTACATCTCCCTTTGTTACTGACAATCTAACTACCATTTCATTATATCCAAACTACTACTACTGCGAATCAATGCCCTTTATCCATAAACTATTTCAATATTCTCTTTTGAGCCATATAAAAATCTTTGGTATGTGTGATGTCCAGTTAAATCCCCACTGAACTACCACCAATTAATATGATAGCCAGATAATATCCCACTGAACTAGCATCAAATAATGTGACGTCTCCCACTATCCTGGGTCAGTAACTAAGGAACTTCAACCCTCACTACTGACTCCAATGTGGAACAGTCACTTAAACAGGAGTAATATTTCACAATTTTCCCCTAAGAGCGCAACAGGGTCACACTCTGTAGCCTGGGACTGCACTGCATACTTCTGTCCACCCCTAACGTAATTCCTTATTATACCATGACCGCCCCAAAACGTGCACGCTGATTGGCCAGCGTACCCGTTGTAAATCGAGTTATACTAATGGAAAAAGGTCCGGTCGCCCGGACTTTTTTCCATTAGTATAACTCGGTTTTTTAAAACACTGTCTCGCTATGTTAAATGGGTTTAACATAGCGATACAGCTTTAAAATAAGCAACAGAGATCTCCGTTGCTTATTTTAAAGCTGTCTCATATGTTAAACCCATTTAACATAGCGAGACATGTTTTAAAAGCAACAGAGAAAGCAAGATCTCCGTTGCTTTTTTAGTGTTCGCTATGTTAAATGAGTTTAACATGGCGAGACAGTTTAAAATAAGCAACGGACATCTCCGTTGCTTATTTTAAAACTGTCTCGCTATGTTAAACTCATTTAACATAGAGACTAAAAAAGCAACGGAGATCTTGCTTTCTCCGTGTTTTGCCCACAACTCTGATGTACTGCGCAGGCGCAGTACATCAGAACTGCCGGATGCCAGACATCTGCGGAAGGGCAGTAAACAGGCATTATACTATGCCATTATTTAAGAAAAGTAATAGTTTCTTTTCTTAAATAATGTCATGGTATAATAGCAATAACCCACTTCTGGGTGTGGGTAATGCTAAATTTACCCACAGGTGGCTTTGTTTGGTCCCTCAGGCTTCACCCTCGGGACCAAACCACGCCAACCGTGAGTAAATTTAGCATTACCCACACCCAGGTGTGGGTTATTGCTATATTACATACTTCAGAGCAATGTGTCTCAGTTTACGGCCTCTGATACACTAATACTTAAATTAAATCTCACATATCCAAACACTTCTGAGAAAGCCTGACACAGATTTTCAGCTGTGTCCCTTCCCCAAAATAATATGGTAATGCTGCCATCAATCAGTGTGTCTTCATGACCTTCTAAAGAGGTGTCCAATTATGAAAAATTAGATATTAAAACAAATAGAAGCAAATGACCTAAGTGGACAGGCTTTCAGAGTGGCCCTGGGAATTATCAAAGCAAGTATAAGCACTCTCAAATCACTAAAGAAAAACACTGATTGACCATCCACAATGTAAGTTAATAAAATATTTAATAATGAACAAAGTATATAAAACATTAATTTCCAATAACAAACAGAACTCAGTCACCAAAAAATGAAAATCAATGCTGTAGGATAGAACTCCAACATTCAGTAAAACTCTAACTAATCTAATTGATTAATGTTATACCTTTCCTATCTGACTAAAGAACACTGTCCCTGATCTAAACTAAATTACTACAACAGAGCAAAGGCAGGCTTAGAGTTCTTGGTTAGTCCTTTTTAGTATCCACTGAACAGTACCTCTGTGAACAACTCACAACCGTAACTGACTTCTGACAACTGGCTTTTGACTTCAGCAGGCTCTTTCATAGACTAGCCTATCAGCTGTTAAAGTTCTAATTTTCATTTCATATTTTGAAAATGAATGGCTGTTTTCTAAAATGTCCTTCCTGTCTCAGCTTCTGACAGTAACACATGGCAACTGTCAACATTCTGATGACATCATCTGCTGGTCAGCTGAATCTGAGAAAGTTTGCCTTTAGAATCATTGCTCACAAGCAGCCAAAACATTGTCTTCCCCACAGTGCCTTTTTTTAGGCAATGCCAAACTGAAAGTACTTCCGACACAGCAAATCAAAACCAAGAAAATCTAAAGGTATCACTTCTCAATGCTAGGAGTCTAAAAAAAACCCTCCACTCCCTAGAAGCCCTCTTTACCCTAGAGAATGCTGACATCTGCACAGTCACTCAGACATGGTTTAAAGCCATGGAGAGCACACCAACAGTGCAAGGTTATAATGCCTTCCACACATTTAGACCAGCTACTTCACAGGTAGAGACTAAAGGTGGAGATGTCTCTATTTACATCAAAAATAAATATACTTCAAGGCTGGTCAAACAGGACAATGCGCTTGAGCTGCCCCATGTTAAAATCACTATAAGTAAAATCCAGTACCACTTCCTTGCAAGCTATAGGTCCCCCTCTATGACCCAGAAAATGCATACCATGCAATTAAACTTATTAGAAACACTAACCATCCAACCCAATACCATATTCATAGGTGACTTAAATTATCGCACTATTAAATGGGAATTCTATATGACACCAAATGCACATGCACAGAAATTCCTGGATTTTGTAAACACAAACTCCCTGGACCAGATAGTTAATACAGCAACCAGGGGTGCAATCATACTGGATCTGGTCCTCACTAATATGGGAGACAGCTGCACACTCCCTAGTGTAATGCCTTCTCTGGTAATGTTTAACCACAAAATGGTCTCCTTTGAAGTAAAAATAAAACCTGGACCCCGAGCTAAACCTGGAATATTCAGGAACTATTCTAAGGTTAACCTCTTGCTATTAAGTAAGAACCTGGCAAAATTTCAAGCCCCCCAATACCCTAAGAACATTACTGCCTATATAGACCTGTTCACAGAAACCCAGTACAAGCATGTTAATAGCTGCGTACAGGCAGCTATACTCACCAAGAAGAGGCACAGAAATAACAAGCCACCCTGGTGTTATCACAAACTCAAATAGGCTGTATAACAAGAGGAAGAAAATCATGGTACAAATTAGGAGTTGCAGCACCCAGCAGGGTAAAATCACTCTCATCCAACTAAACAAACAACTCAGTGGACAAATAAAGTCTACTAAAACCAAATTTGAGGCATGTTTGGCCTCCCAGGTCAAGGACAACCACAAAGTATTCTTTAGCTATATCCACAACCTCAAAGACTTTAGCTATGTCCACAACCTCAAAGGCAACACACAATTGTGTGCAGGGCTGATTGTAAATGGAGCTACATATACTGAACCAGAAGATATAGCAAACCTCCTGGCTGATATATTCAGCTCCAACTTTACCCCTCTCTGCCTCTCAACCTTTCCACAGGAAATATCATCAAATATAACTCCTCCTAGTATCACTAGGGAACAGGTCCTTAATGCCCTCTCTAAGACCAAGAAGTCTGCATTAATTGGCCCAGACAATATCCCAGGATACTTTCTAAATAGCATGAAACATGACCTATCAGGGCCTCTGAAATTACTATTTAACTGTAGGCTCCAAACAGGTGTTAGGCTTCATAAATGGGGAAAGGCAAACAGTCATTACTCTGCACACAGGTGGGCCATCTACAGACCTATAAGTCTCACTAGTCTTATATGTAAAGCCATGGAAAGAATAATCATGGAGATGATCAATAGAGATATAGTAAACCTCCAAACATTGGACCCAACCCAGTCTGGTTTTGTCAAGGGCAGATCATGCCTACTCAGTCTGGTGGACTTCTTTGAGAAAGTCACCAAAGCAATGGATGAGGGCAAAACTGTCCACACTGCCTACCTTGAATCGGCCAAGGCATTTGACACAATACTCCACTCAGGCAATGTTTTCAAACTCAAGAGGCTAGGTACAAACCCATTTGTCTCCTGGTGGATAGCCAACAAGCTCATAGCCAGGACCCAGGAAGTTAGAACTGGAGAGTCCACCTCTACAAACAGCCCAGTTACAAGTGGAGTCCCTCAGGGATCAGTCCTTGGACCACTCCTTTTTGGCATTTACTTCTCAGAAATCAAAACCAATGTCAGAGGTCTATGGCTGACTGAATTTGCAGAAGACTGCAAATAAGGAGCTGTCATTGAATCTCATACTGACACAAATGTTCTCCAGGAGGGGCTCACACAGACAAACAACTGGTGTCAGAGCCACGGACTAAAACTAAATAGTAAATATCCTTTGGGAAGTCATCCTTCCCTGGTAACTATCATATTGACAACACACCCCTTAGAGCTGACCCAGTCGTCAGGGACTTAGGGACACACACAGTAATCTAGTCTTTGACCATCATGTGTCTACAGTGGTGAGGAAATTATTCTATGTCGCGTAACTTATAAACAAAGGTATGGCATGCAAGTCCAAGGAAGTCATTGTTCCACTGCATTTAGCATTTATCAGACCTATCATTGAGTACAATGCCCCCTTTGGTATGTACCTAACCGGGCATATCCAACAAATGGAACCAAAAGAATACAGGGCATAAGTAAAATGTCCTATGTAGACCACCTTAAGGTCTATCCCTGTATTCTGTCCTACAGGCTTTTGAGGGGAGATCTATGCCAGACATACAAGGCATTGCCAGACTCCACTCTGATGGACCTCTTACATATCCACAAAATAAACAGCACCAAAATTACCCATTCTAAAGACCTAAACTTTGCCTGTGATATAAATAGGACCTGCTGGAGTGAAAGGTATATATCCCACAGACTACTCTATCTATGGAACAGTTTCCCCATCCATTTGAAGCAGAGTTCCCTCTTTATCAAATTCAAGTGCAACTTGGACAACTGGATTGGAAACCAGAAATTCATCTCTGCTTTGGCACTTATGTCTCTAATGGACAAAAGTAACCCATAAATAGTTCTTCTCCCAGGCCTATGCTTACACTTATCAAGGGTATCAGAACTTGTCAGAGATATGGAATGCATGGCTAGACTTAAAAAGGCCCTTGTGGTCATTAGCCTAGTAAACACCTACAAACCTATGAACAGGCACAGTTAGAAATGTAAAGAACACTGATCAAGTCTTTAAAACATTCTGTCCAAACAGATTATAAATCAACATGCAAGAACCTATTTACAATATCAGAGCTAGTCATACTACCATATAATACACAGGTTCATCTGAAATTATGTACAAAACTCAGCCAGACATGCTAGCACAAACAACAGTGTCTAATTTTTTCACAGTATGCAAATCATTTTTAATAACTCTTTTTTATTAAAATTATAGCAACTCTATTTATTTTAATTATGTGTTAAGGCATACTGTTTGATTAATGTACTAACACCTTTTCATTATAAATATGTAATTTGTCATGATGTAGTACCATGTAATGGTTTCATTTTATTTACTGGGATTTGTATGTTGCAACACATTTTAGTCTATCTTGTGCATAGCCTCAGATATATTTATTCTTCTCTGCCTTTTCATTAGCTATTAAATCTATTAGAGTTTCTCTTTTCAAAGCATGCATACTCATCATGGACCAAATACAGCTCAAATTTGACTGGTAAATAGAGTAGCACGTCTGAAAATGTTCTGGGTTATATAGCAGTACTGTGATTATAGTTTTGTGACATGTTTCCCAAATTTCAAATCCATACCCATTTGTATCTTTCTCCATGAAGAGTCAGTCAGGCACTGCATACAACCCTAATTTACTTACAGACCCCTTAGACTTTGTTTGGCCAAACACTAATGCCCTACATCACAACAGATGAACTAACCAGTACATCCCTTATATGCTGAAAAACACTTGGACAAAAAGTACATTCTAAATATAATATTAAGTACACCGAAAAAAAACCCTTTAGTTTATAAAGACAAAAAATGGTTATAAACCTTTATGGCATATAGAAAGAGAATAAAAATGTATAACCCATTAAATATTTTTGCTCTGCAAGAGAGGACAAGATGGCATGACTATTATTTTTATTCGTCTGGTAAATTTGTTAGATGGAGTAGGCTCAAGACCACAAATAATGTACAACCCTAATCATCATGTGACCTGCATGATGACAAATAAAGCATATGGGTAAAAATTAGACACCCTATCTCATTGCTAAAGGTCAGGCCATCATGCATTTCTAGCTAAATGCAGTTACAGTGCTTTAAGTCCAGATAAGGTTGAGTTCTTCTGCAGGAAATTATTGTGGGAAAATGTGTTTCTTCCAAGAAAAGAAAACACATTTATCTGCTTGGCATCACAGAAGGTGTTGTACCAAGCAGACAGGTATATTACATAATGGTAGCAAGTAGTCAATCTTGCTTTACTGCTTTTGTACTATATATTTGTATTGCTTTTTCCCATAATTTGTTTTTAAAAAATGGTATGATTGAAGCATCACAGGCAGAACAATCATGCAGTCCTGCTGTTAATTGGTAGTGGGCTATAACTCTCTGCACAGTACTGATAGTGTTTGATGGCTGTATCTGCATTTTTCTTATTTCTGCCTGTTCTAACTTGGAAAAAGATAAACTTTTCAAATGTACCTGACATTTCTTTTTTAAAAGATGTATTTAAATGTTTAATCTTTGACTTTCTCCAGAGAGTATTGAATGCCAAGAATGAATAAAGAAAAAGAATATTAAATTGCATTGTTGATTTACCAGATTTTCTCTCTTAGGTCATTATCTATGACAGGAAAACTAATTTTCTTCATTTTCAAGCATTTTTTCTAATGATTATAATAATTATTATACCACTTACAAAGTCTAACAGTTTCACTAAATATCCTTTTCAGTATTTGACAGGTACAGGACGGAAGGCGTACAAGTATTTTCAAATATTACCTTTCAAGAAAGAACACATCTATCACTTTTCGATTGCTATATATCATTTGCCTCTTGCTCTAGAGCACTTTAATACTGCATATGACAATTCTAGCTTTTTCTCTACTTTTATTAAGAATTTTTCTATAGAATAACTATTTTTGTTAACTAGGAACATAGCATGCTGTCTCTACATTGCCCTTATTCCAGATCTATTGAATTTAGTTATCCTACATTACTCAGTTTGACAGGTACAAGATAAAAAGTGTATAAGCCCTTTCAACCATTATCTTTTGTAGAAGTTAAATGTCTTTTTTTTCTTTTGATGGATATATATTTTTGTCTCTTGTTTTAGAATACTATAATATAATATATCACATATGTATATCCCATCTTTTGAGTACTCATTAAGAATATACTTGTTCCTATTAATATACCATATTTTGGTAAAAACCTCTTCCACATTTATTTATTTTATTTATTTTATATTTGTTGACCGGGAAAGTCCGACTAGGTTCCACAGATCCTGTTTTCAGCGGAGGCCCGGGGAGAAATGCTCCAGTATCTACCACTTTTACATTGTCTTTACTCTAGCTAGTTTATATATGCTACTTGGTGGCTGTGAAGTATGCCTCGTCTGTTGTACTCCTAGTGTAAGAAGTTGGGATTATAGTTTAGCATTCATAGGCAGGGAGCATTGGAATGAAACTAATTTCTTGTTTAAGTACTAAAACATTTCACTTCCTCTGGGTGATAAAGATTCCAACCAAATGAGAGATTACAAAACCCAACACCAACAGGACTGAACTTGCACAGACTCATTGGATTGCGGACTTGCAGCCAGATAAACTGCCTGGACTGAACAAGAGGATTTCTTTAAATCCCTTGTTAAAGGGGTGGAGGCTCCAGAGATGTACTTGAATTGATTGGTTATCTTTTAATTATAACGAAGTTGCACTGGTATGATAGTATATGAGGAAGGCACCTTGCTGAAAGAGCTTATCCTGTTTTTAACATGTTATACTGTGTTTTATTGTTTTATGGTTTTTCATTTTAATAATTACATTGGATTTTAACCCCTTCCATGGTGGCAAGGTCTTACTTCATTCTGTATTATAAATGAGAGACTACTAGAATCAGAGCTTTTATCCCTAGGTGTCAGAAGCAGGCTAAAATTACTTCCCCTAAAACACATCATTCCCAAATCATGAGTAATCAATAAACAGCAAACAATCAAAGCATGAAAATATACTGCTAGAGACAGACAATGTTTTTTTATCCAGATAATGCAGTTTCACCTCAATGTCATGCTTGCATACATACAGTAAGTCCATGGCTAAACCATCGTGAAAGAAAGAGAAACACACCAAGTGGGAACACTACATACAGGGAGTGCAGTCTTGCAACCAATTTCCCAGAATGATAAATACTCCTGGTAGAATATATCTGCCAAGAATCATGGCTGTTCATCTGCCAAATATGTATAAATGAGAAGCAGGAATCCTTTCTTGTGCTGTTTATATCATATTTTCAATCAAAAGCAAATTCATCCCAGTTACACTTCTCACAAATTACTAGCAATGTTCATCTCTTCATAGTGGTCACCATATTATACATCTCTCTACAAGCAGAAGAAATTTGCATTTGTCAATCATTTTACATCTTAAGGAAGGTGGGGTTGGGAGGGTGGCCTAATGGTTAAGGTGTTTGCCTTAAAAACACAAAGTGCAGGGTTCAAATCTCACAAGGGATAATTGGGCTAGGCTTAAAATGGCTCGCAAGGGAAGTTAGCCTAGTACTAACCTATGAACCTATGAACCTATGATACTTAATGGGATATACTTTGTTAAAAAAAAATGACTGAATTCAAGGTTGCAAAGTGCTGGTATAAAATATTGTTTATAAGGATAGAAAAAAGCTGGGCAGTATACAATTTTGAGAAACAATGATCCTCAGCTTTTCATATAAACTGTTTGAAGAACATTTTGCCCACATATTTTTTGGAAAACGATTTAAAGCCTGTATAAACTAAAGTACTGCTGGTGATTTCTTGCTGGATGAGGAAAGTAAACCTATAATTGTATTTCATTTGTGAATGACAGCACTGCTTTCTGTTTTACCTGTTCCATTTTGTTTTCTGTTTTAAGAAATCTCCTTAGCCTGGTGTTTTTGTTGTATGTGAGAGAGAGAGAGAGAGAGAGAGAGACTTATTATCTAGGCTGCACATTTCACATGTTTTTTCATTGGTTAAATTGTTTCTTGAGTAATACTTCAATACACATGAATTTCTGTGTCTTGTCTTTTTCTAGAAAGATTTCAAGCCTGCATAAACTAAAAGCACTGCTGGTGATTCCTTACTAGTTCTCCTCAACTGTTCTCCCCTTAGTTAATCTATTCCTTAAACCTGATGATTTTAAGCTGTCCATCCCTGCTGTAAATTGAGCTTAATAAGATCCTCATTTTCTATGCTGCTGTTGATAGCTTGAATAATTTATGTCCCTTTCCTTGTGCTTATAGTGAAACAGTGCATTCTATCTTTGTTCTACTGATTTCATTACTCTGAATTCATTATCTAGCTAGCTGTTGGGTAAAGTAGTGTATTTTTACACTCTTGTAAGCACTTGTTTTTACATCAGGTCTTCAGAAGATTTTCCATTTAGTGCACTAGGAGGTAGTTTGATCTGTTTAGGTTGGGGAAACACATGATATTTTTGCATATTGTTTATTGGCTATTAATAAGCGTATCTTATTTTAGTGCCAAATTCTATACAACTGAGTGGCTCTTGGCTCATTTATATGAAGTGAAGTACTTCTGTTGAATAATTACACTTTTATAAGCTGTTTAAAGAATACTGCTGTATCCATATCTTTAAGTTTGTTTTTGGTAGCATTTCACTCCGGACTCTCCTTTGCTATGCTTTTCCATTTGGAGGACTGGGATTATACATCTAGTGGCACTAGGTGTTTATCTGGTCTGCCTGAAATGGGAAGCACACAAAAGGGCTCTAAATATTTTTTGCACTGTTCTTATTCACTATGATACTGTGGCTTTACTTTAGCAGTTTAAAGAAAATGCATTGTTTGCTGCTGCTTTAAGTAGTTAATTGTACTGTATTACATTTTATCTGTTAATTATAGTGCTGTTGTAGCCAGTTTGTGTGGTCTTGTTATACTTGGGCTTCAAACCAGCTATTCTACAATAAGAAGGTATTTTCTGCACGTGTGTGGCAGAAGTGTGCTTATCTGGCCTGTCTGAGTTTGGGATTGCTGGTAGAAGGCATATCAGAGTATTGTGTGCTTTCTTGATTGGCAATTAGCTTAAAACTTGTTTTGCTTTGCTCATATTTAAGCCTTGAGTTTGAGCAGTACTGCTCTTTGTGCAGCGGCATTAGCAGTGCCCTGTAGAGATGCAAAAGTCCAGAAGGTCAGTTTTTCCCTAAACTGCTGCCAGTGAAACCCTTCCAAGCTTTTCTGCTGCTCTAGCAGCAACTCAGTTGTGCACTGAGCAGCATTGCCTTATTGATCAACCTTAGCCTACAGAAAGTATAGGTCCCTCTTGTAGTCTTGGCTCTACGAGTACAGTCCTGTCCCTTCTCTAATAAAACATACAGTAAGAGACTGCTATCATGGATGGACAGTTTCTCATCACCTCTCTGGCCAGCCTGGTAGACATGGGCATCCTTATGCAATGTAGCAATTGTCTCATGTATACTGACAACCACTTACTGCTGAAACAAACATACTTTATGTGACAGATGTAGTCGCACTATGAAATTGAAGGCGAGACTCTCAAGTAAAATCGAATGCCATTCAGGCCATCAGCACATACACACACTTCCCACACTAAACAAGGAAATGACACACAGACCCACTTATGCAGAGGCACTCATTAGTAACTAACTTAAAGTTCAGAGGCCTCCAAAACGGAAACCCACACACATAAAACAAAAATCAACCACAACACACACCAGCACACATACAAGATTCTCATTAAATAAGCCCATAATGTGTAACACCACAAATCCTAATCTATTTGGTCATAGGCGAATCCATTGTGAGATGTGCAGATATTCTCATCACTAGGCAGTCTAAGGAATGGGTTACAGTTAGTTGCCTGTCAAGTGCCACAATCCATCAAGTCACTCAACCATAAGTACCGGTATGACTCTGGCATAGTCCATGTGGGAGTGAATGACTTGAGATGTACATTACTAGACTATATGAAGACAGACATGACACACAGAGTATGTGTCACAGACAGGTATAAACCTAGCCTTAGGCTGCATTCTACCTTCTCTAAGGATGATGCCACAATACAAACAAAAAATAATTAACTTAGCTTCTGGTGTCAGGCCAACGGGAGTCAGTATCTCTCAGCCTAGGAAGACATGGTCGACAGGCCACCCTGCTTTGCCAAAAATGGTCTGCACCTGTCTACTCTAGGCTTTTGGATACTGGCAAAGGTATTAGCCACCCCTATTGTGCCTTTTTTAAGCAAAGTCAAAATAAACAATCTCCCAACATAACAAAATCCTCTCTAGATAAACTGCAGTCACCAAGATATGGTTCAAAGGTACGGAAAGCACCCTGACCATGCAGGGTTACAGTGAATTCCATATGTTCAGGCCACAAACGGATCATGAAAGAACTAAAGGAGGAGGTGTACTCATCTTCATTAAGGGTAAGTATGCCTCAAGACTGGTCAAACAGCATGAGTCTTGAGCTATTCCATGTCCAATTAGCTATAGGCAAAGCCCAGACCACCTTATAGCTAGCTATAGACCCTCATCATGAAACAGGAAAAGCATACCACATGCCTAGAATTAATAGAGTTACTTGTCATACAGCTTAACACCTTACTTATGGGTGATTTTAATTATCCTACCATCAACTGGGAAACATACATGACCACAAACATCTTGCTTATCCTGGCTCACAGGTTCTTGGACATTAACAGTGTGAATGCTCTGGAATAGCTAGTCAGCACACCCACAAAAGGCTCAAATGTCCTGGACATAGTGCTCACTAACATGACAGAGTATTGTACCCCCCCCCATGTCATATCCTCCCAAGTAAGAAAAGACCATAAATCAGTCCTATTCAATGTAATTATAAGACCAGATACCCCGTCAAGCTCAAAAATGCTTAAGAATTTTTCAGTGACAAATTACTTCCTACTAAGTGATTGTATAAGAAGTTTCAAAGCTCCTTCAAACACAAACTACACATACTCCTATGCAGAGCTGTACACCAATGCCCTGTATAATCACTCAAGCAGTTTTATAGAATTGGCTGTACTTGACCAGATTAAAATCAGGTCCTGACAAAAAAAAAAAAAAGCCACCCTGGTAGACACCTACTATAAACAGGCTATACAAAAAGAGAAATAAACTAATGCCCAAGAACAAGGGGGAACTGGCTCAGTCTATGAATAAATCCCTCTCTAGCTTAAACAAATTAGAGGTCTTGTCAAGTTCTCCAAAGTAAATTATGAAGCAAAAATAGCCTGCCTAGTTAAGGATAATCACAAGGTATTCTTTAACTACATCTGAAATCTAAATGGGAATACCCAGCTATGCACTGAATTGGTTGTAGATGGTACCACCCATACTCAACCATAGATAAAAGCCAACCTGCTAGCTGAAAGACTTGGAGTAAACTTCACCCCCCTGTTCCTGTCAGTCATCCTCCAAGGTATACCTGCCACCATTCCACAGACTATTATCTTAAGAGAGAAGGTTATCTCAGCACTCTCCAAGGTCAATAACACAGCATCAATGGGACCAGACAACATACTAGGTTGCCGATCCAATTCGATCCCTATTTAACCACAGCCTGTGAATTTGTTATGTTCCTGCTAAATGGAGGATAACAGTAATCCCTCTGCACAAAGGACCACCATGAACAGACCCTGGAAATTAAAGGCCCATAAGCTTGACTAGCCTTATCTGCAAGGCTATGAAAAGAACCATTATAGATCTTCTAAACAAGAACATAGGTAATGTCAAAACTCTGGAACCAATGTACTTTGGATTTGTTAAAGGTATATCATGCCTGTCACACATGGTTGACTTCTTCAAGAAAGTCACCAATGCCCTGGATGAGGGAAAGAGAGGCCTATCTTGACCTAGACAAGGCATTTGACATAATCCCTCACTCAGGTATTATAGAGAAATGCTCCCTATTGGGAGTTATCCTCTAAATTATCAGATGGGTAGCCAACTGGCTCACCAGCAGTATACATACTGTCAATGTGGGTGACTTCACCTCTAGCAAAAGACCAGTCGCCAATGGTGTAATACATGATTCTAAGCTGGGCCACTTACTGCTCAGAATTTATTTCTCAGAAGTCCAGGAAAACTTGAATTGGCCTGTGGCTGATGACATTCACTGACTATTGCAAACTGGGAACAATCACTGAGTCCCCCAGTGGTGTTACTGTACTACAGACAGGGTTAACAGAGACCAGAGGTCAGTGCTAAAGCCACGGAATAAAGCTAAATGCAAAAAAATGCATTATTATGCCTTTTGGGAAAACTGACATCATTGCTAATTACATTATAGACAGCAACGTAAACCCAATAGTATGTGATCCGGGTAATCAGGTTGATACTTTGACCACCACATATTCACAGTAGTAAGGACATTCTTCTGTGTGACACATCTTATGAGTAAAGGCATCACATCTAGAGCTAAGGATGTTATAATTCCATTATACTTGGCACTCATCAGACCAGTAATTGAGTACAATGCTCCCTTTTGCATGTAACTTACCAGACACCTGCAGCAATTCGAGAGACTACACAGGTTTCTCACCAATAAATTACACGGTACATGAACCAAGTTTTACATGGAAAGATTGAAAGCCCTGTCACTGTATTCCATCTCCTACAGACACAGAATTATCATATCCTACAGGTCCAAAAGAATGACTTCTGCAATCTTTGATCTATCAACTTTAGCAACCACTTAGTAGGAAAGTCTCGCACAGAAAGCAGTTGTATTCCTTAGTTAATTTCTTTTTGCAGACTGGTGTATGGATTTTATAATTCGTCTCTACTTTTTCTTCCTCTGTTTTCATGATCCTCATTTTATTTATGTTGATTCTACATTTAAAAAAATGTAAATACACATCAATATAAAAATGAGAGAGTTCATGAGATGGATAAAGAGACAAATGCTTTGCTTATGATGTGCTCTTCATTTCTACGTGGCAAGGAATAATTTTCATGTCACTAATGGCAGTTCTCTCAAATGAAGACCAGTTGTTAACAAAAAGATTAAGGTTTGAATATGATGACCATTCTAACTTCCTGATAGATTTACATTTCCAAAGGAACAATGCTGGTGAATACATGTATTCATTACCTCTGACTCTCTTCTACTGCTGTCTTTCATAGTATATTCTTTATTAAACTTACAATGATGTCTGACAAGACACTTGTGAAGATTTGTCCACAGTGAATTCTCAATTGGTATTTGCAGATCAATGTGTGTGTATGTACCTTTAAGAAGCTATCCAAGGGCTTGCACAAGTGTATAAATACTGAGCAAGTGCGAGCCTGACTGCCATTTTGTAGTTAGGTTTTGAGATGTAAGCATGTATATATGTAAGGACCATCTGTTAACTAGTTAATTTATATTTTATGATGCTGCTATCCATCCTGATGTGTTTCTATGTATTAAAGGATCTAAACGAAATACCCTCTCAAGTTGTTATCTATGTTTGAGAAAGATGAGCAACATGTTGCCAGAAGTGTGATGTCTAAAGGACATGGTGCTAGAGGCTGCATGGCTAAAACGACTTAAGGCACTTGGTTGGACCTGGAGGAATATACAGGAGTGAATTGTCCCTACTGTATGTATACTTCACAAAACAGGTCAGAAACAAATTTCAGATATTAAAACTTGCTCAGCACCATTTCTTATTTGCAAAATATGAAACAAGGCATACAGAATGTTCTAAATTATATTTGCATAAACCGATATTTATGATACTGGTAAAGATATTTGAATTACTACAGAAAATCTTAGAAATAAAGTCTGAATTGCATAAAATGAATAAAATAAAGGGAAACCACTGCATTTTTCAATACGTGCTTAGTGAATCCATATTTTTCATATTAATCAAAGATATCCATCAGAAGTGTGCAAAGTGTTTGAATGTTTGTGCAGTGTTACAGTAAAGTTATTTCAAAGAATCCAGCTATTACAGAGCATATTTTGCAGAGTGCAGTATTCTGAAGAGTTCATTGTGCATTTGAATGTTATTACAGCTTGTTCATACATAATTACAAGGGCCATATTTTCACTGTGTTTGTACATACTTTGCGGGCAGATGGATTTTGAAAACTCAGTCAACTTGAGTTTGACAGTAATATTGCTGAGAACTGGACAGTGTTTGAGCAAGAGTGTGGCATTTTCACACAGGCTGCATTATATGATAAAGATGATCATACAAAGGCATCTATAGTATTTAATTTAGCTGGGTCAGAAGCCATAGAAAGGGAACATTCATATGTGTATGCACCTGCTATCTATATAGGAGATGGGGAAAACTGTCATATCGTTGTCCCGACTGAGTCAAGGGAAGTTCCTGAGTGCTTAAAATGTAAATTTAGAGAAATGTGTAACCGCCACACAAATGTTACAATGGAAAGGCACTTTATTTTACACAAGAGATCAAAAGCCTGGTGTAAATTTTGCAGCATACATGACTGGTTTGAGAAATAAGGCTAAAATGTTCAGATTTGGTGATTTAAGGGATGAGTTGATAAAGGACAGACTTGTGTGTGGTATTAAAGATGATGCTGTGAGAAAGATTTTGTTTTGCGACAGTGATTTAACTTTAAATAAGGCCTCTGAGATTTGTCACATATACGAGCTCAGAGAAAAGCACACAAACATGCTTACAAATGGGAATAGTTCCAGAAGGCAATGTGATAATGCTCATGTTAATAGCATGCAGCACATAATGAAAAGAAACAGGCCTAAGCACACTGCAGCAACTGTAGCCCCTGCAGCACTCACTGGTAAAGCCCAGTGCTTTCTAGCAAATTCCAGAATTCTCACAGTCTCAGTGAAGCATAAAAGTGAGTCAGCAATCTCGAAGCATGGGCCCCAACCCAGTTTCATTGCCAACTGTCATAATTGTGGTGGAGGTCATGAATCTAAAAGGGAAACGTGTTTAGCTTTTGGTCAGCAATGCCACAACTGTAATAAGTGGAATCATTTTAGAAAGTTTTGTAAATCAAAAGGCCCACATTCTTTTATTAAGAGGGAACATTCTAAGAAATGAGTTGATCAACTAGAAAGCTGCAACCCTACTCTTTATTTTGCTGATGTGTCATTCCTTCATGAAATAGTCAAGGCAGTAGATTTAAGGGCAAAGACTGAAGCATTTTGTACTGTTCAGATAAATAGCAAACCTATCGAGCTCAAAGTTGATACAGGTTCCAAGTGCAATGTTATGTCAGCAGAAACATTTGCTAGAATGTGCCATGGTGAAAGACTTGATTTGGCAAGGTGTGTGAAGCTTGTTGCTTATGGAGGTGAAGAAATTCAGGCTAAAGGCTTCCATGTTACTCTGCTGGGAGATGCTACGACTTGTTATTCTATGTGGTCAAGAGGCATGTCCAGTCATTATTAGGGCTCAGAGATAGTTTGAAAATTGGACTGCTTTCATTTAATAAGAAAGCCTACCAAGTTAGCTTAAAAAATCACTACTCTAATTTTGACAAGTACATTTTTTTTACCTATGCTGATCTTTCCAAAGATAAATTAGGGAAGCATCCCGTTGTGTAATCCATGAAGTTAGACCCAGATGTCAGTCCAGTTAGGCCAGCTCATAAAGTTCCAATAGCCATGCAGAACAGAGTCAAAGCCGATCTAGATAAAATGGTGCGAAAAGGTGTGATTTGTCCAGTTGCAACTCCAACTGAGTGGGTATCTTCCATGGTGGTAGCTCATAAGAAAAGCTCAGATGACATCAAAATATGTACTGATCCATGAGATTTTAACAAAGCACTAAAAAACCCTCATCTTCCAATGCGCACAGTTGAAGAAGTTGCAGCCTTGATGCCAAATGCCACTGTTTATTCTGTCTTTGGTGCAAAAAGTTCATTTTGGCAAATTCAGCTTGACAACAAAATCTTCATTGCTTACTACTTTCAGTACTCCGTTTGGCAGGTACAGATTTTTGAGAATGCCATTTGGGATAAATTCTGCATGTGAAGTCTTTCAGCGTGCAATGGAGCAAATCTTTTCTGGGTATCCTTGTACTGTTATAGTAGACATAATAATAGGAGGTAATGGTGAAGCTGAACATGACAGAAAACTCGGAAAAGTTCTAGAAAGGGGATTTCAAGTGAATCTTAAGCTCATTCCACAGAAATGCAAATTATAGGTACCAGAAGTTACTTATGCCGGTCATTTATTTACTAGTACAGTCCTACAACCAGACCATTCCAATCAAACAGCCATTCTCGAGATGCCAGCTCCAGATATTGTTCAAGCCTTGCAACTTTTTCTTAGCAGGGTCAAATACCTAGGTATGTTCATTCCAGACTAGAGCCAACTTTCAGCACTGCTTATAGAGCTGACATGCAAAGATGCATCATGGTTTTGGTTAGATCAACACCAAAGCGCATCTGAGAAAACTACTCCTGTACCAATACACTTGCCCAACATTTCCTGCAATTCACTAATTTCAATGCTCTGGACCAGCTCATTCTTACACCCACTAGAGGTAGCAACATCCTTGACCTAGTCATTACTAACATGTGCGACCATTGCTCTACACCAATAGTCAACTCCTCCCTGGTTAGATCCGACCACAAACTAATCACCTTGGAAATCCACATCCCACCTCACCCCCCGCAAAGATAAACACCATGAAAAACTTCTCCAAAGCTAACTTTGGGCTCTTAAAAACAGAGGTGAATAACTTAACAGCACCCATACAAATGGAGAATAGTTGCATGACTGCCTAGTCATACATCAATGTACGAACATATACACACAAAGGCATCGAACTCACCATACGCTCTCCTACAAAAAAAGGAAGCCAATCTGGTGGTCCACTACCATAAACAAACTCTACAACAGAAGGAAGAAACTGATGCAGAATAAGGTGAAGTCCCAAAACTGGAAAAACTCCCTTTATCAGACTCAACAAAAAGTTGAGATCCCTCATCAAATCCTCTAAAGCTAGCTATGAAAACAGAATTGCAGCAGATAGTAAAGACAACCACAAGGCCTTCTACAATTATGTCAATTATGTAAAGAATCTCTATGGCAATGCCCAGATTTGCTCTGAACTACTGCACAATGGTACCTACTATACTGAACCAAAAGATATTGCAATATACTGGCCAACAGATTCATTGCCAGCATTATCCCTCTCTCCCCTCCTAAAGGACCAATCGCAATACCAGTAGATTACCAGGCACCCAGTATTACTGCTGCACAGGTTAAAACAGCACTGTCCAAGACCAAAAATACAGCTTCTATGGGACCTGACAATATCCCTGGCTGTGTTCTACATGAACTACAGAGTGAACTAGCACCTCACCTGTGTCCCCTGTTCAATCACAGCCTCACCTCAGGCTTTGTCACTACCAAATGGGCCACTGCTACAGTCATCCCTGCCACAAAAGAGGAGTGACTACAGACCCTGGAAGCGCTCGCCCCATTAGTCTGATGAGTCTGATGAGTCTGATATGCAAAGCTATGGAAAGCTCCATCATGGACCTAATAAACAAGCATATAGGGAATCACCAAACTCTGGATCCTACACAGTTTGGTTTTGTGAAGGGTAGATCATGCCTGCTCAACTTGGTCGACTTCTTTGAGTCAGTCACCAGAGCTGTGGATGAAGGGAAGGTGGTTCATACACCCTACCTTGATCTGGCCAAGGCCTTCGATACCATTCCCCACTCAGGAATCATAGAAAGACTCACTAAGCTAGGCATCAACCCCTATATCACTAGGTGGGTTGCCAACTGGTTCACAGATAGAACCCAGAGTGTGAAAGTAGTTGACTCCAAGTCGGACTGCAGACCAGTCAGGAGTGGAGTCCCACAGGGTTCGGTCTTGGGTCCTCTCCTGTTTTGTATCTACTTCTCTAAAGTCCAGGCCAACACGAAGGGAGCTATTATTAACTCCTCGAGTGATGTTGACATCCTAAAGAAAGGCCTCACTGAGACCAATGACTGGTGTCAGAACCATGACCTTAAGCTCAATGCCAAAAAATGTGTCGTCATCCCCCTTGAGAAAAACCCAGTTCCCTTGAATTACCACATCAATGATAGTTCACTGAATACAGAAGGAGTTGTAAGAGATCTGGGAAAATAGGTTGACAGCAACTTCTCTTTTGACCACCAGATTGCCACTGTGGTCAGAAAGTCCATCTATGTGGCACATCTCATTACTAAGGGTTTTGCATCCAGAAAAAAAGAGGTCATTGTCTCCCTCTACTCTTCTCTCATTGGGTCTAGGTTCATAGGTTCGTACTAGGCTATCTGCCTTAGGGCCTATACAAGCCTAGCCATAACAATTCCCTGGCTATTTCTTCCCACAGTATTTACTTCCCTGGACCCCTGTCCAGCAGGGTGACTGATGTGCTCCCCGGGGTGAATTTCCTATCTCCCATCCAATCATCAAGGTTCCTTTTGAAGAGGGCCAAAGAGGCGCTCTGCTTGACATATATGGGCAGTCAATTCCAGAGTCTCTGGGTCAGGAACCTATCACTCCAGCATGTTTTGTTCATTTTGATGACAAAGTTTAGATCCCTGGAGCTTGTGCCTCTGAGGGATTGAGATTTCTTTATGTGTAGCATGTCCAACAGCTCTGGGTTTGATTTGGCCTTGTATGTTAAGTAGAGATTGCCTCTGAGTAGATGATATGTGACAGAGTATAGGTGGAGTTTTTTTTTTTTAGACGGTCAGCATAAGGCATCTGCTTTAGGTGTGTGATTCCTTTAGTGAGGTATTTCTGTGGCCTTTCCAGTTGTTGCAGATGTCTTGAGAGGTACATACCAAACGGGGCGTTGTATTCTATAATGGGTCTAATGAGGGATGAGTACAGTGGGACAATGACCTTCTTTTTCCTGGATGAAAAGCCCTTAGTGATGAGGTGTGGCACATAGAAGGATTTCCTGACTGTTGCGGTGATGTGGTTATCGAAGGTGAGACCACTGTCCACCTGTGTCCCCAGGTATCTTATCACACTTTCGGTGTTTAGTGTACTGCCACCTATGTGATAATTCATGGGTACATGTTTTTTCCAACAGGGGATAACTATATGTTTCTTGGCATTGAGCTTGGGCCCATGTCTCTGACACCAAGCATCTGTTTCTGTAAGGCCCTTTTGTAGAATATTCACATCATTTGGGGATTCAATAATGGCTCCCAGTTTGCAGTCATCTGCGAACTTTGTTAACCAGAGTCCCTTAGTATTGGTCTGTACTTCAGAGAAGTAGATGCCAAACAAGAGTGGTCCCAGCACTGAACCCTGAGGTACTCCACTTGTCTGGAGCTGGAGTTGGAGTCGGCTACTTTTACAGTGTGGGTTCTGTCAGTAAGCCAGTTGGCAACCCATCGAGTGACATAGGGATTAATGCCCAGCTTAGTAAATTTATCTATGATTCCAGAGTGGGGGATGGTGTTGAAAGCTTGGCGAGGTCCAGATAGGCTGTGTGGACCACCTTACCCTTGTTCACAGCTCTGGAGACTGATTCAAAAATGTCAGTCAGGTTCAGGAGACAAGAGCAGCCCTTCACAAACCCAAACTGCCTGGGGTCCAGTGTTTGAAGCTTGCCAGTGTCTTTGTTTATAAGTTTCATGATAATATGTTCCATGGCCTTGCAGATCAGGCTCATCAGACTGATAGGGAGGTAGTTCCTGGGATCCAAGGTGGATCCCCCCTTGTGGAGAGGGATAATTGTAGCTGTGTGCCACTCAGTGGGCATGAAGCCTGAGGTGAGGCTATGATTAAACATGACACTGAGGTGAGGCGCCAGTTCATTTTTTAGTTCATGTAGTACACAGCCTGGGATGTCGTCTGGTCCCATGGATGCTGTATTCTTAGCTTTGGAGAGTGCATTTTTTTACCTGTGTGGCCGTTATTACCGGAATTTGGCAATCTTTCGGTATTGAGATGGGCCCTTTAGGGGGTGAGAGGGGGGTGAAGTTTGCACTGAATCGATCTGCAAGGATACTGGCAATATCCTTGGGATCAGTATATTTAATGCCATTTTGTTGTAGCTCAGAGCAGATTTGAGCATTGCCATTTAGATTCTTGACATAGCTATAGAATGCCTTGTGGTTGTCTTTCGAATCTTTGGCAATTTTATTTTCGTAACTAGCTATGGAGGATTTTATGAGGGATCTCAGCTACTTACTGAGGCTGGTAAGGGAGTTTTTTGCATTGAGTACAATGCCTCATTTGGCATGTACCTCACTAGACACTTGCAACAACTGGAGAGGCCACAAAAGTACCTCACAAAGAGGATCCTAGGCCTTAAACACTTGTCCTATATGGACAGACTCAAAAAACTCCAACTATTCTCTGTCTCATATTGCCTACTTAGAGGAGATCTCTGCTTGACTTACAAATGTCTGACCCAGCTCTGTTAGAAATGCCACATCTAAAGAAATCCCAATCCCTCCACATCACACGCTTCTGAGACCTCAACCTCATTACCACAATCAACAAAACATGTGGAGGGACAGATTCATAACCCAGAGACTGCCCATGCTCTGGAATAGACTTCCCCTACATGTCAAGCAGAGCACCTCACTCACTTGATGAGTGGATGGGGAAATAGAAAATTCACCCTGGGGATAACTCCAGTGTCTCTACTCGACAGAGGCACTGGGAACTAAAGTCAGGTGGCATAATGCCAGGGTAATTCTCTGGGCTAGGCTTGTAAAGGCTGCAGGACCATGAGCCTAGTACACACCTATGAACCTACGATGTCCTGAAACAGAGAAATGCAAGTCCGCCGACTCTCAGATACTATGATGTTTACAAACCAGTTACACTTTCCTGTGATGCTTCAAAATTTGGTCTTGGTGCAGTCATTCTACAAGAAGAGCTTTCTGCTCCTTACTTTCCAATAATTTATGGGGATGGTAAGGAGCAGATGTTAAACAATGTAGTTGATGTTTACTGTCTGTATGCAATTTGCTTTCATGGCTGCTACTTGGGGGTTGATTGTTCCAGTGTCAGTAATGACAGCATTGACAGAGGGCTAGACCCACATCTTAGGGCAAACTTCTATCTATATTAATAAGTTATTAACTGCAAAAGAGAACCAATATTTTCTGTACAGTTCATGTGATATGCTTTAGAAGGCTAGGGATATTTTTTCTTGAATTCAACCTTTGCCTTTCTGTTTAGAAAGTAGTCCGCCAGCTATGAGAATGAATTGTCATCTAGTCTATTTAAATCAATTTAATTTCTCAACTCCTGCCTTCTCTTAAACCTCACTGCTCCTCCTCCTCCTAAACACTATTATGCATGTACTGTTCTCACAAATTCCATTTATTTTTATGTAATCTGACCCATTTTCTTTCCTGAAGATCCCACTTACAGTTCTTTTATATCTCTAACTATATTTAATATTTCAATTACAGTGGGTCTTGATTTTGATTTCCATTTTCCAATAACTACTTTTTTGGGAGTCAATAGCACTAAATTTAATAAGGCCTTACTCTAACTAAACAATTCAGATTCTGTCCCCCCAGCTCAAAAGTCTTAGGACTCCTCTATACCTTCCTCTCTGCCTATATCAGGTTATCAAAGTAATCTCTAATCTGTAGTTCAAACTTCAACTTGGCTTATAACATTTTCCTCTCTATTTATTTGCTCCAAGTACCTTGGTTCTTTTGCCAGCTTTCTCTAATAAGTTCCACCTCTCTCTTGCATATTTTCTCTACCCCTACTTGCAGTCATCACTACTGGCAAAGTCTCTTTTCCCCATTCCAGTGCTGACATAGTGTTACAATACTTTCTGCAACTTCAGGAATATAATATTCTGTATGGTGATTATTTCCTTAAGTATCTGCATCCAAAATCCCACTCTCTCTCCTTATTTCTTGAACAAACCTCCCTCCCACACATACACTCTTCACCATCTTCTCTTTTTACTTTGATGTATAACCTTCTGCTTATGTTATGTATGAAAGCCTTAACTGCATGGGTCTAAAATAGCCATATAAATCAGGTAATTGTAAACCACCTTATTCTGTGGTGAGGATCAACATATCCCGCTTATCTCTCACCATCTTCTCCCCCAAATAAATTACTTGAACTCTTTTTTATTTTTAAGTATTTTCCTCAAAAACTGTTGCTCAGGTTGATAAAAATACTCCTGAACTGAGACTAAAAACATTCTCACTGCTCTTATTATCCATATCCACAAACAGGAGTTTCCTTTTTCTCAGTGTTTATATTATCATTTGTTTAGCTTCTTCACACTTATTCTTAGCTGTATTAAGAGAATCCTTTTTAAGCCATATACCTGAATACTTAATCTTAGCGTGTCCCCATATATGTGTGGATTCATCTATGGGCACATAGTTTACTACTATGGCTTTTGTTTTATCGTCAGTGATTGTATATCCTGAAAG
The DNA here is from genome assembly GCF_019279795.1 of Protopterus annectens. Taxonomy (NCBI): domain Eukaryota; kingdom Metazoa; phylum Chordata; order Ceratodontiformes; family Protopteridae; genus Protopterus; species Protopterus annectens. The sequence continues at coordinate 759,444,700 of NC_056743.1, read as the reverse complement.
AATTCAAACTGCCTCAAAATGTTCCACAACACTGAAATATCATTTTATGGAATTAGCAAACACAAAATAACACATGCAAACATTGTTTTACTACCATACAGATTATATCTTTGAATTTCTGAGTCTTTCATGTTCTTTGCCAATGGCTCAAAATATGAAGAAAATAAGGGGAAAGAGGACTGCACAGAAAAGAACCCTCACATATTTCTTGTCTTTCATTCTTCATATATTGCAATTAACCCTGTTATTGCATCAGGGAATGTAAATACATCATTACCCTACTCATAAAACCCCAGTTTACTTTACTGAATACTTTCTCTGGATCAAGTCCCAAACCCATTTCCCCTCCACAAAACCAGAATGATTCATATAAAATTTGGCAACACCTTTGCCATTTTCTTAGTAAATCATTTCAAAATCATGGTTTAAAATTGAAATGGGAATATACAAAGCTGGGTTTGATGGTTTTACCCTCTTTTGGTGATACAGCTACCACTATAAGTTGCTGGTGTTTTCCTTCCTTTTTTAAATATAACCTTCTAGATCTTTATCACTTTCCCCCCCCTAACTTCCAGACTTCCACAGAAATACCATCTGTTCCTGAAGACTTCCCAGAAGATGGATTGTATATCGCCATTTTTATTAATTTTTGAGTGTCATCCTCCTCAGAAGTTTCCATTTGTGCTCTTTCTTCATTCCCACATCCTCTGATTCACATAAATTTTCATAAAATTTCCAGAATATCTCTTGTACCACAAAAGGATGTCTGGTTACTTTTCTTGTCTTAGGCTCCATAAGTTTGGCAGCAAACCTTCCTATTTTGTTGGCTAAGTCATTATACTAAATGTTTGTGCAATCTAGAGTTATCAAAAATAGTTGCTTAATAGCAATCTTTCTGAACTCATACATATTAAACAAATGCTCCCTTATTTTCTTTTTAGCATTATGCAGTTGCTGCTCTTCTTGTTCTGTAACATTTCCCTTATTCTGCAATACTTTAACCTTTGCTAGTCCCTCTAAATAAATATTTCTTTGCCATAGCTCTTTTATTTCTATCCTATTTCTAATCTCCATTTTCATTTTATTCCTTCTGAAGAAATGTCTATCTTTCCTAATAGCTGTTGAATTATTTCCACACCAGCCATATCTTAAATTTCTCTCTTTTAAACATATAAGTAGGAAAGTACCGGGATCTCAGTTTTACTTCATTACGCTGTATTTTTATCAGTGCATGATCTGAGCTAGTTATCTGATACATATTGAAGCTTTCAATTAAATGCACATGCTCACGTGAAATATAATTTCTATCCAGTCTAGCCAGTTATTGTTCCTTGAGGAACATATGTAATTTATGAGTTTCTACTACTGAATTCACAAATTCCATGCCAAATATTTGTATAATGTTCTTCATAGATCTACCATCTTTTGTTATATTGTCATTTTATGTCCCCTAATATTTCATTCCCCACATACAAATAATATTCCATGATGAAAGCTGATTATTCTCACAAGTATTTCTTAAGCTCAATAATAACAGCTTTTGGTGGAATTTAAATAAATGCAAGGATAATCCTAAACTCCTGCCAATAAACCTTTACTACCACAAATCTAGCATTATTGTTTTTTTTTCCCTCTCTACCACTATTAGAGCCCCTCTAACAATCAATATTATTATTCTCCCTTTCTTCCCATCTTTTTAACATTCAACCATTGTGAAAACCTTTTGTAGTCAAATTTACATTATATTTTCTATCCAAATTTGTCTTCTGCAGTGTTGGTATTATTTACATTTTACATTTCTTAATATAATTCAGTACTCTTTCCTTTTAATCTATACCCTAAGTTCATTTACCTTGCAAGATAATATGGACAGAATAACCATTAAGATAAAAAGCTGTTCCTTCCTATTATACATAACAGTTCTTTTGAACATGTATTTCCAAGTTTTGTCTTGCATGCAAACACTGTCCGGTCGGCTGATTTTTATATGGTTGTTTCTTTTCATCTCCAATTAAACCTATGTCATGATTTTCAATACTTTTTTCTTTAATGAAAATCCTCAGATGAAAACTAAATACATGTTCAAAATGTCCACCCCCTATTAACTTAGAGCGCATAAAACTATATATATTTTGAACACATGAAGTTTAATCTTCCAGATAGAAGCAATTTCCCAGGATTAATGGCTATACTCACAGGCATTACCTAATCTAGACTTGATGTTGACCATGGTAAAGCACACATTATAGCCTGTCTTCCCACTTCCTCTGATTGCTGTCTCCCTTATCTCTGTCCCCCCATCCCAGATGTGAAAAACAGCTTGTTTGTTTTCAGAAAGTGCAATGGTTACCTTTAAGCAAAACTAATTTGTCTGCTGTTCTATTAAATGTATTAAAGTACTAAGGCTACTATTACTTGTTTACTTTCATGAATTTCAGGTATTTTTCTCTGAAATACTTGCTATTGCACTTTTAAATTTTGCATTTCTCTCAGGAAAGAATGCTCAGAACTTTCAAGATTATTTGCTTCAGCAGCAGACAGTTTGCCTTCAAGTAAAAGTAGTCAACAGCTTTGCATATTCTTGAAATAATCTTTATACATTTCATTCAGAGCAAAATGTTCAGACTTCTGCTGGACAGCTGCCTTCAACTGCAATCTTCATGTCTCCACTGAGATCAAATAACTTTGCATATTCAAGAAACTTAGCATTTTTCATGCCTTTCATCATTTTATTTTATTTTTAAAGCCAGTTTGCTTAAAAAAACACTATCTGTAGCTCATGACACGGCATCATCCAGCCTTCCTCCCTCAAAAAACAAGGGAAATTATGACCTTAGTTCTACTTATAATATAATAAACATGCATTTACACTCCAATCCCTGCCCTGGCAAAGGTCATATTACAATACCAAACTTGCTAATTTAACTTACATTAATTGTCATTTGCTCAGTTTAAACAGTCTGGCTTTGCAGCGTTAATGTGTAGCTGTGGGAATAAGTTGAAATACTTTACAGTTATAGTCTCTGTTGCATTGAAGCAGACTTGAAACACATTATTGCATCCATAATTATTATTCACTTATTTTTACCTCATTCAGGCAAGTGTGGTATTTGCAGTCAACAAGAGGGCTAGAATTGCTGGTTTCAGGGGCTGCCTGTGTTAATCTTTTTCTGGCATTGATAAACTAGTGTTCATTTGTATAAAGCAAGGTGGATGTTTTGTTGTTTCGTTTTTCTTTTTTTATTGTAATCAAATATTCTCAGTGAAATGGCTGTACTTGACAGGCACAGACATTAATGGATTACAATGACAGCAAACTGAGGCATCTTTTACAGTTGGAATGTTCTGAAATTGGTTATTTTTATCATTATTGCTAATGAACGTTGTTTTACATCTTGCTGGAAAATGGACAAGACTAGTCAAATTTAAAACACACAGATTTTGGTTCATTAACAATGGATATATTTAAAAATAATATGTTAGGTAGCTATATGTTTAAGACATCAGTAAGGTGAAGACAAAAGAATGTGCATTTATGCATGGGCTAAAAAAGTGTGTGGGGCATGGTTTGGAAACTACCCTGAGTGCAAAGTATATTTAATCTGCTACTTACTAAATCTTTGATTGTAAGGGGAAGCTTTTGCAAGGTATTAGCAAGTATTGGCAGGTGATGTATAATACATCTATCAGTTTTTCCCATTGCTAGTTTTTATTATGTTAGGTTTCATGGTATAGTACTGTTTCACCTTGCAGTGCACTGCACAGATTTTCAAACAAAACCAGATCAAACACTGATTTGTAGTTCAGACAGAGGTAAACACTATGTAAGTGACAAAATATAATAACAGCTCATGAGTACTTCAAGTGTTTCAGTCATATGATGACATTCTAGCAAGGAATCATACTTTTTCAAGTTTTTTTGAGATTGCTTGTTCAAAGATTATAAAACAATTTATTAGCTTTGGGTTTCAGGGAAAGTCCAACTGGGTACAATATCTATATTCAGCAAATGCCAGGGGAGATAAACTAAAAGAAATAGCAGATGTACAATATAACAAGGTTTAAACAAGATTTAAAGAAAAAATTACATACTGAAATTCATTACAATTGAATAAACAGGAAAAAATCATACAAAGATATAAAAATCTAGTAAGTTCTAGAAGTGACATTGATGCACATTAAATAATGTCTCTGAAGTAGGACATTATCAGAATAAATGTAATGGCATCACTATGGAGCAGAGTATCAACATTTGGTAGCTAAAATAATGTGATATCCATCTATAATTATGCCAAGTTGTAACTATTAAAAGAACCAAAGTGTCTATGTTTCTCATGCGAGGAGTGTAATAAAATGCAGTCCTATATTGGGTTGGAGCACTGAAGTTTAAACAGGTATGGAGAACCTCTGTGAAATTTAGAATTAGTTTGTCAAGTGAGTATGCTTTTCTAACTTTTGGTAAATACAAACTGGTCATATTTTTAAAACTGTTTTCCATATTTTGTTTTCAGAGCTTCAATAATAATATCCAGATCCATTTATGTACAAGGATAAAGTCAGGAGTATGCCACAGATAACAAGTTTTTGATTAGCAGCCCAGGCATCTGGGGTGAATGGAAGCATGATGAGGCTTTGTCTGCTTGCCTGTCTTTAGGTCAGAGATGGCGGTAGGGCAATGGCAAAGGCATGTTGTTCTTGTGGTTCTGATTGAGACTAAAACTACAAAGAGTGAACTAGAAGACCCATATAATTTTACATCCTGTATAGGGGTTGTGGATGGATGAATGGAGCACATCAAAGTGAATCTGGATGAGAAAGAAGGTATGGAATTCTAGGACATATCACCCGGGATTATGGAATCATGTCGCCAAAATCCATGCAACTGTGGAGAACTTGGCTGAACTGTCCAAAAAATTGGACCAAAGTAGTAGGAAGACTCATGATGTTGGAAGAAATTATTTCAGAATGTAAACAGCAACTGGGAAGTAATCACAAAAACAATGCATAATATGATGTCCCACATCACTGCAGCAGTAGCCAAAGGAAATAATCCATAAATCACCACAAACACTTACAAAGAAAAGTAAGATTTCCAAAAAATACAGTCATAGCAGGAAAGCCTGTCCAGCGTCTCCTATCATTGTTGAAAGGACTTCCACCTAAAATCCATGACTTCATGCAGACAATATGGACAGCCCATAGAAACAATAGTGTAGTTTAAATGTATCTTACTGCATATTGAATTATCCTGTACATTTTGTCACCCGACTACTGTAAATACCTACTTTACTTTATTAATACTACTGTATTTTTTTTAGTAATCTTATTTTTCCTGTCTTTTAATAATCTTCTATTGAAATCAGTTCATCTACTATGTATTAATATTGATTTTTTAATTTGTAATTTTTAATTGTTATATTTCAATTTTTTTGTTGCCAATGGAGCTTTTCTCCCCGGGCCTCTACTGAAAATGTAAATATATCCAGTTAGAATAGCCCGGTTAACAAATGTAAAATAAAATAAATAAAAATAAATAAAAATAAGTTTACACAACGCGTCTCCAGCTGCAGCAAGCATTAAGGCATTTTCCACATCAGGCACCTTATAAAACAGTGCAGGTATTATTAAAACTGAAATAGCAAGCATATTCCATGTTTCAGCAGTCAGTGCAAAGCCCAAAACCAGGCTGATTAAGCAAAGGCACATATTCCATTTAAGAGGGAAAAACATTTACAGCTGGCAGCATAGTTCCTGTTGCCAGTGCATATCACATCACAGTTTAGATATCTATTGTCTCAAAACAAAAAACAGCAGTAAGTAAGGCTTGTTAAAGTTCAAAGATGTCCAATCAGCCAGAAGTACTTATTACTTTCCAAACAAAAATAAATCAACAGGTATGACTTACATTTTGTCCCTTGGGGCAGCAAACAGGCAGTATATCACATCAGAATTAGGCAGTGGAGCTCAAATCAAACAAGTCAATATATGTGAAATAGTGTAGTGAGGTTCAGCAGCAAGCAAAAGTTCCCTGCAGAAGGCACAACATAGCACAGTCCAGGTATAGTTATTATCTATAGCCAGGATCCATCAAGTTGCACACACACTCAAGTCATTGCACTACAGGTACAAGTATAATTCTCTCATAGTCCACGTGGGCATCATACCTCTCTGGATTATAAAAAAAAGACATTATAGACCTCTCTGAATGTGTGTCTCAGAGTGGCATGTGCATTACCATTCAGCATCATTTTACCTTCACCAAGGATGATGCCACAGCTTAGTTTATGGTATCAACCAGGGGATTCAATATCTGCCAGCCTGGGAGGACATGGTTATAAGAACAAGTTGCTTTGCCACAGATGGCCTGCACCTGTCTGCCCTGGGCTTCCCGATTTTGTCTAAAATTTTATCCACCTCTTATATCCTTTTTAGCCAGTGCCAAAGTGGCAAACACTGACATGGCAAATAAAACTCAAAGGAACCTATAGGCGCTTCTGTTTAATGAAATGATCCTTAACAAGAAACCCCATACCCTATAAGCTGTCCTCACTATGGAGAATATGGACATCTGTGCCACTACTGAAACATGGTTCAAAGCCACAGAAAGTACTCTGGCAGCACAAAGCTACAGTACCTTCAACACATTTAGACCATCAAGTTGCACAAAGGACTAAAGATGGAAGTCTACATTAGCAACGAGTATACCTCAAGGTTGGTTAAACAGGCTGATACCCTGGAGTTCATCCATGTTCAAATCACCTTAGACAGAGTACCTTACCATATCTTAACAAGCTATAGGTCACCATCTATACCTCAACAATTCCTCTACCCTTATCTACACCTTTTTAGGCACTCTCCATCCAGCCAAACAATCTATCATGGAAGACTTTAACTACCCCTCTAGGAAGCATACACTGCATCTGACTTGCAGGCACAGTGTTTCCTGCCTTTATTAACAAGAAATGCCCTTGATCAGTTAGTGCACACTTCATCCAGAGGTTCAAACATACTGCACCTTGCTCTTACCAATATGTAGAGTGCTGCAATGCCACCCATGTCACATCCTCACTAGTGAGGTCAGATCACAAAGCGCAATAACTAAAATGAAAATCAGCTTGTAAAACCCAGCAAAACTTGTTACAGTTACAAACTATTCTAAAGCAAACTACATCATATTAAGAAACTTTGTCAAAATTCAATGCCCTGTCCAACCCAGAATTCCTATCAGGCTGTGCAGAATTATTCCCAGAAACATTGTACAGACATGTACATTGCTGCATAGGGTTTGCTGTACCTACCAGACGTTAGCCTAAAACAAACTCACCCAAAAAACACACTGGTGGAATCCTAGTCATGTGAGGATATATAACAATAAGAAAAAAGTCATGGGCAACGTCAGAAAGAGCAACTCTCACCATGACAAGAGCTCACTAATAAAAATTAAAAAGGAAACAGTGAGGAATAATTAAATACAAGTCCAATTACAAGGTCAAGATAGCGTCTCAGGCCAAAGACAATGCCAAGACTTTCAACAGCTTTGTCTGAAACCTCATAACATGCAACAGTGTGCAGTACTGGTACTAAATGGTTCCACCTTCACTGAGCAGAGTGACATAATGATCTACTGGCCAACAAATGTAGCTCAAACTTTACCCCTCACTCCCTCCACCACCCTTTGTAAAATCCCTACCAGCATAAACCCCTCAATGCATGGAGAAAGTCATAGTGGCACTCTCTAAGGCTAAAAACACAGCCTCGGTGGGGCCCAAAAATATCCAAAGTTGTTTCCTAAATAGCCTGAAACATGACTTTCAGAACAACTTCAGTCACTTTTCAACTACAGCATTAAAACAGGCTACATACCAAGGAAATGGAGGTTGGCAAAAGTTATCCCCCTTTACAAGGGTGGACCATCAGCTGACCCCAAAATCTATAGACTCCTTAGTCTGACTAGTCTAACATGCAAAGCCATGGAACAAGTTTTCATGGAAATGATCAACAAAGACATTGGCAATGTACAAACTCTGGACTCATCACAGTTTGGTTTTGTCAAAGGAAAGTCATGTCTACATAATCTGGTAAACTTCTTTGAGAAGGAAACCCAAGGCAATAGATGAAGGGGAAAATGGTGCATACCATCTACCTAGACCTGGATAATTCTTTCAACACAATACCCCACTTAGGTACAACTCACCAAACTAGGCATATATCCTTAAGCAAATTGCTGAACTGCCAGCTGGCTCACAGAGTATCCAGTAAATCAGGATTTGTGATATCACTTTGACCAAGAGTCAGGTCACCAGTGGAATACCACAGGGCTCACTGCCATGCCCACTCCTGTTTGATATTAGCCTTGACCTCTGAGAAGTAGATGTCAATGGCATCTGGCTCACAAGTTCGCAGATGAATGCAAATTGAGAGCTATTATAAATTCCCCCTTGACACCAACACCCTGCAAGAGGGTCTAACACAGACAAATGATTGGTGCTAAAGCCACAGATTAAAATTCACTGCAAAGAAGTGCATTATAGTGCCCTTTGGGAAAATATCTACTCAGACAAATTACGACATTGATAAGACCCCCCCCTCTAAGATTTGGTCCGGTAGTTAAGAGATCTGTGAACATATGTAGACAATAATCTGGCCTTTGACCAGCACATAGCCAAGCTAGTAAGAAAATCATTCTATGTCACCCTGCTTATAAGTAAGGGTTTGACACTGACGTCCAATTAAGTTTTAGTACCACTCTACCAGTCCTGTATGAGACCCATCATTGAGTACAATGCCCCTTTCAGCATGTACCTGACTAGGCATATGCAAGAGTTGAAATGCCAACAGAGGTTTTCACCAAGACAATCCAGGATACTAACACACTTTACTACACATATCGCCTTAGAGCCCCTGTCTCTATATTTGGACTCCTACAGGTTATTGATAGACAGTCTGTGTTTGGTATATAAAGGATCCTTAGATTAAGCCCCAGTGGAGCTTTTGCACATCAACAAAATGAGCAGCACCAGAAAAATGAGATCCAGGGAACTGGTTGTGACATAAGTAGAACATGCCGGTGAGACAGATATGTGACTTTTAATCTCCATGCTCTCGAATAGGCTCCCCACCAATGTGAAGCAGAGTCCATCCCTAATCCTATTCAGATGTAACCTTGACCATTGGATGGAAAATTGCAAATTCATCCCTGGGCTGCTTCCCATGTCTCTTATATACAGAGACCAACAGTAACCATTCGCTAACTAACATACCCCTCCACATAACTTTTTTAGCAACTTTCTGTCAAACATACCTCCCCCCATTAAGATGCACATGTTACAAGGAAATGCAGCTGGTGTGGGTTGCAAGGCTATGTTTGCAAAGGCCCTGGTGGTCTTTAGCCTAGTATATATGTAAGAATCTGGTGTAATTCAAAGAGGATCCAGTACTTGTCAGCCTGGGACGACATGCTTGACAAGCCACGTTGCTTCGTCAGAGATGGCTTGCACCTGTCACCCCTGGGCTTTCAAACACTGGACAAGACTCTTGCCGCCCCAATACTGCCTTTTTTAGGCAAGGCTCAAAAGACAAAACCACCTCCCTAAACAACAATAATAAACAAAAACTGAGGGTAATGCTGCTCAACGCCAGAAGTCTAGACCTCAAAATACATGCACTCGAGGCTCTCCTTAGTATGGAAGAAATCGACGTATGTGCAGTGACAGAAACCTGGTTCAAGGCTCCAGAGAGCACCCCAGCACTACCAAGCTATAACTCCTACCATACCTTTAGGTCCCAAAACCAGGACCAGAACACAAAAGGAGGGGGTGTGCCCATATTCATCAAGAACACCCACACCTCCAGGCTAGTAGCACAGCACGCGGAATCTGAGACCATCCAAGTGCAACTGACAGCAGGTAAATTGACTGTTCAATTTATGGCTTGCTACAGATTTCCCACCTTGTCTCATGACCCTCACGCAGCATTCCTGAGAACATTAGAAAGTATGAAGATTCTACTCAACACCATGCTACTGGGTGACTTCAACTATCTAAACATTGACTGGGAAAACTACTCAAGCTCAAACGCCCTAGCCCAACACTTCCTTGAGTTTATAAACTCAAATGCTCTGGAACAGCTGGTCACCACTCCCACAAGAGGTGACAACATACTGGACCTGGTCATCACCAACATGGGGAACCTATGTTCCACACCTGAGGTAAACTCATCATTGGTAAGATCAGATCACAAACTAATCACACTGGACATCCCGACCCCCCCCCCCCCCCCAGTCAAGCAAGTCAAGGTAAAAAACTTTTCTAAAGCCAAATTCACACTCCTCAAGACTGAGGTGGGAAGTTTCAAAGCTCCCAATCAAATGGAAAATGATGACCCATCGGCAGAATCCTTTACAAGTGCATTCTATGAACACCTTCAAGAATGCAGGGACCGAGCCATCCCAAGTAAAACCAAGACCAACTCCTCAAAAAAGAGGAAGCCAGTTTGGTGGACCACGGCCATAAATAAACTTTACAACAGGAGGAGGAAACACCTGCAAGATAGAACAAAATCCCAAAATAAGAAGGCATCTCTGATTAACATTAGTAAAAAAACTGTGCTCCCTCATTATATTACCCAAGGCCAACTTCGAAAGAAAAATAGCCAATGACTCTAAGGATAACCACAAGGCCTTCTTTAACTATGTTAAGGGTCTAGGGGCAAACTCTCAGATATGCTCTGAGCTAGTGCATAAAGGCCATAAATACACTGAACCAACTGACACTGCCAACATCCTGGCTGACAAGTTCAGTGCAAACTTCACCCACCCCCCTCCACCAAAGGGGCTAGCACCCATCCCAGAAGAATGTGGCACTCCAGATATCTCAGACACACAAGTAAAGACAGACCTTGCAAAGGTCAAAAACACAGCATCAATGGGACCAGATGCTATCCCAGGTTGTGTCTTACACGAGCTTCAAAATTAACTAACCCCCCATCTCAAAACACTATTCAAACTCAGCCTCTCTACAGGCTATGTACCCAAAGAATGGCATACAGCAACAGTCGCACCACTCCACAAAGGTGGTGCCACAACTGACCCTGGGTACTATCGCCCTATGAGCTTGACTAGCTTGGTCTGCAAAGCCATGGAACGCATTATCATGGAGCTCATTAACAGGGACATTGGGAACCTCCAGACACTGGACCCCACCCAGTTCAGCTTTGTTAAAGGCAGATCTTGCCTCCTGAACTTGGTTGACTTCTTCAAAATAGTCACCAAGGCCATAGATAAACAGAAGGTGGTCCAAACAGCATATCTGGACCTCACTAAGGTGTTCGACACCATCCCACACTCAGGAATCATAGACAAACTCACCAGCTTAAATATCAACCCCCATGTCACGAGATGGGTTGCCAATTGGCTCTCAGACAGAATCCACACGATAAGAGTGGCAGGCGCCATGTCTGACTCTAAACCAGTCACAAGCGTAGTCCCACAGGGGTCAGTCCTGGGACCCCTCCTGTTCAGTATATATTTCTCCGAAGTACAGGCAAATGCGGAGGGACTGTGGCTAACCAAGGTCGCAGATGACAGTAAATTGGGTGCCATAATTGACTCTCCAGCTGACACAGACATCCTGCAAAAGGGTCTCTCAGAGACAGACACTTGGTGTCAAAGTCACGGCCTCAAGCTAAATGCCAAAAAATGCATAGTAATCCCATTTGGGAAAAACAAAGTACCTACAAACTACCACATAGATGGGAATCCACTAAGTACAGAAGAAGTAATTAGGGACCTGGTTACCCAAGTAGATAGCATGCTCTCCTTTGAGAACCACATAGCCAAAATGGTCAGGAATTCCTTCTGTGTGGCACACCTGATCACAAAGGGTTTCTTATCCAGATCCAAGGAGGTGATTGTGCCCCTTTACTCCTCACTCATTAGGCCCATAATAGAGTACAATGCCCCATTTGAGATGTACCTCACTAGACACCTGCAACAACTAGAAAGACCACAGAAGTACCTCACTAAGAGGATTAAGGGCCTCAAACAATTACCCTATGAAGCATGACTAAAAAAGCTCCAGCTATTCTCAGTCACTTACCGTCTGCTCAGAGGTGACCTATGCCTGACCTATAGGGTCATGTCAAACCCTGAACTAATGAACATGCTTCACCTCAAAAAAAATGAGATCCCTCAGAACCACTCATTCTAGCAACTTGAACCTATGCACAACAATAAATAGGACATGCTGGAGGGATAGATTCCTGTCCCAGTGACTCCCCTCACTCTGGAATAGAATCCCAATCCATATTCAACAGAGTTCCTCTCTGACCCACTTCAAGAGAAATCTTGATGAGTGGATGGGTAATCGTAAGTTCTACCCTGGGATCACTTCAGTAGCCCTGTTAGTCAGAGGCCCAGGTTACTAATCTAATGGAGAGGCAAAAGCCATCACTCTGTGGCTAGGCTTATAAATGCCCCTGGGCAGATAGCCTAGTACTTACCTATGAACCTATGAACACCCCTGGCTATCATTTCAGAAGAGCAGATTTGTTCAGGGAGAAATCAAAGCCTCTCTTCCACAAATATGAACAAAGGACACACATGTAGAATGGTATGCTATAGCAAATTCTATAACAAGATAACTGTAGAGATAACACTGATCCCCAGGAATGCACTTGTAAAGCACATCCACAGTCAAGTCTCAAAAATACACAGGGATGGTACCATCATGGTCTTCCATGTACATTGCTGCAACAAGCAGGATGCTTCCAGGGTAAATAATGGTACAAGAATGCAGAAAAGTAGCAATGGTTCCTACTAACACAGCAGTCCACCAGTGTACACAATGGCCCAATGTACATGGTCCACACACTAGGCGCAGATGAGGCACAAAGACAGGAAGCAATGCAGGGGACACCTCATGACCTAGAGAGTGCATATCACATAACTCAAGTCCTGTTGGCACACATGCAGTGGTTGACAGATTGTTCATATGCATATACAGTACAATATGCAGTACTAGTCTATAACAGTACATGTCCAGGGACACTGACAGCTGCAACATACCATAGCCACAGAAACCTTTAGGCAGGACAATGGGATGTGGCAATACCACAGTGACAGTACTGCAGTCCTTAGTGGAGGCAAGAATATCAGAACACAGAAAGTATAGGGCACCATGGAGGTAAGAAGACAGTCTGCAGAGACTACAGGAAAAAGCAATGGAGACCTGCATCAGTACAAGTAGGAGGGGGCCGTATCATGGCAGGGGTGAGCCAACTGTTAGCAGGTTGTGTATATGGAGAACCTAAACATATCAAATTCTTGACAACTGGAGGTGGTGTTCAATGGCACAGAGATATGCTAGCATGTTACTTAACCTTCTTTCCCAATACCTTGTGGAACTCAACATACTTATAGGTAGGTATTAGGCTATTGGTCCTAGGGCCTATATAAGCCTAGCCAAAAGGTACCCTGGCTTTCGCCACCCAAGAAAATTATTTTTCTGTGCCGCTGTTGAGCAGAGCCACAGAAGTGATCCCTGGGGTGAATTTCCTATCTCCCATCCAATCATCAAGAATTTTCTTGAGTGCTGATGAGGAGCTTTGTTTGATATAAATAGGTAGTTTGTTCCAGAGTATGGGAAGTCTCTTGCACAGGAATCTATCCCCTCAGCATGTTCTGTTTATTGTGGTGACAAGGTTTAGGTTCCTAGAGCATGTAGCTTGGAGGGATTGGGATTTCTTTAAGTAGAGCATGTCCAAAAGCTCTGGGATTGACATAGCTTTATGTGTTAGGCAGAGATCGCCTCTGAGTAGGTGATATGTGACGGAGTAAAGCTGCAGTTTTTTTGAGACGGTCTGTGTAGGGCATCTGTTTGAGGCTGGTAATCCTCTTTGTGAGGTATTTCTGCAGCCTTTCCAGTTGTTGTAAATGTCTTATGAGGTACATACCAAAAGGGGCGTTGTACTCTATAATGGGTCTAATGAGTGACGAGTAGAGGGGAACAATGACCTCTTTTTTCCTTAATAGCCTATCTCCAGTACTTTGAGGATAATGGTTTACCTCAGGGACTAAGTGTGGTTCTGCTCCCAGAAAATAAATTGCAGGACCCTGTACAGGCGATTAGACCTACTCTTGTAGATGCCACAGGCCCTGTTCTAATCTTTTGTGATGCCTTTTGTACATGAGATGGTGGTTTTTAAGAAGTCAGATACTGAACAGATTATTGATGGAAGGTCTGGAACAATCCAGGATTTGTGACCAACACCAGAGTCATACCTGCTTGGGTGTCCATGAATGTAATTATCTTGGAACCACATATAGACAGGAACAACTTCTCTTAATCCATGTTGCCACAGGAGGCTGAAGTCCTCCATCCATTGGACTAGAAAAGCCAAATGGAGGAGCTGTTTTACCACTTGCTTGAAGTGAACATAGGCTGCATACTTCAGTTATGGCTCTGTCTTCTTCACTCTACACCACAGAATTTGTTTGATATAGAATACACCACCATGCGGAATTGTATAGGGGAAGGTGGAAGGAACAGCACTGATGGAAGCAGTCTGTGATGACAAACATGGGGAGATCATGACACCAGTGCCCTCTGCTACAGCAATAACAGCATTCAGCACCCATTCATATCTTACCTGTGTCTTAGCTGACATCAAGCAGTATAAAAGAGGCCCATACCTGCTGCTGTCCTGTGGTCTGTGGCTGTCCTGTATCATGTAAAACTGGCAGCACACAACCACACATGTGGAAAACATACCACCTGTTAGACATGGGTTAGATCTATACCAAGCATGCACTATTCCTCTCTGTCAATAAGGATATCCAGTATTGTCCAGTTTCCCATTACATACAATCACTATGAACAAGGAGTAGTTCCTCAGTGGTAATATCCATTACAGATATGAATTACCATTCCACAGTGGGTACATACTTCCTACTGTGGACAGCAGGGAGTGTATTATTTGCTGCAATGTTATCTTTTGAGGCAGAACCTGCACGGTCTCCTCTAATATGTTGAACTGTGACCATCTCTGCACATAACATGGGCATATACTTTAAGGTGGCTGCCTCTTCCCTGATTATTTCAAACACTTTGTCTAACTCTATCTTCCCTGATGCTGGTAGGTGTGGGGGGCAGTAGACTTCATGACCTCATTGCTTATGTTAATACTCAACTGTGTCACTTGTCCGTCTTTTTCATGATACATGTAAAATATAACTGGCCATTAGCTTCCCTTTCTTTATGGGCTTCCTGTGTTGTGATTGTAGTCCTGTAAAAGCTACCTTATTGTGCCCTGGCATTATGTCTTGTCACTGCCTTATCCAGATATTAATCATCATCATCATCATTACTGAGGCTCAAAGCAGTCTGCCCTTAATTATGCTCCACAGCGGAGGGGAGCAGAGACATAGCTTCTCACTGCTTAGAGTTCCAGGTGATGTGCATTCACAGGTATAGAATGGCCTACATCACAGAAAAAAACTATGCTGCTTCCATATGCATCAACTTCAAGCCATGCTGAACTCTGTACAACTAAATGCTACCTCATAAATGCCCCATGGGTAATTTAAGCAAAACATTTATGTGACCCCCCCCTTAACAAAATCAGACATTTATCAGAACTAGTTTTATCCCTTAGCTACATAAGCCAATAGTTAATGTGCTGTCTCTGTTTGTAGTTTTGCAAAATGATTAAATCTTGCACACAGTTAAACAGACAAACCATCACCTAAATGAAGCAGTTTTTACTTATTAGCTAAATAAGTAAGGTTTTGAGAAATGTAGATGATTTAAAAATCTGGTAGCACCGCTTTCAAACCACATGAGGAAAAGAGAAGGTAAAGTGATCTGCGGTAGAGCATCTTCAAGGCATGAGGGTATTAGCAGTACTGAAAATGAAAAAACAAAACTGCAATGTAACAGTTAATTTGGGTGTGTAAGTCAACAATTATCGATTTGGGTCCCAAAAGACAAAAAATATTTGAGTTTGCAAGTTCTGTGGAAATAAAGGCTCAGTTACACAGTAAAATAACAATGAAAACCTGCACTAAGATGTTATATTGTTGGTTCATGCAAGCCAGAAATTATCCCTCTGATACCATGAAGCATTTTGAATCAAAATATCTATATTACTCCATACAGAGCTTGACTCATACCAATAATGTGTACTGCACGTAGAAATATTAATAATGCTAAAATTTTGTATAGCACAACCAGTATCATTCCTTGATGTCAGACTGTAGGAGTTCTGACTCATCCGTGTACTTCACTTATCAAAATCATTTAAGTAAATGGGGGTCACGCGGTATTCCAAATTCCAATATGGCAGATCTCATTTTATTTGTTCACTGTTATGAAATTCCTCTCTGCTTGTGTAGTTCTTTTTTATAGTGAATTGGACAGAAGGCAGTGTGAACATTGCATTGTATATCTGAGTCTCCAGCCACACAACATTTTTTTGAATTATTGAATGAAATATTGTATATCAGTGCAGTAGAAAGCTTGATGGGGGATGAGCAGTTCTAATTCAGATTAGCATTCAGGACATCATCATCATCAACTCCCTTTTTATTCCTTGTTTTTTTTCTTTTCAGCATTGGTGTCAGGGTATTTTTTCAATCGTAACCACATCTTCTGATTCAGAACCACTCGCCTGTCTTCATCAGCAGTCATACCTGACTATAGCAGGTGTTCTCTCATGCAATCCATCCATCTCTTGGATAGACATCCTCATCTCTTCTTGTTTTCCTCCTGTCTCCCCTAAATCCTCTTCACCAAATTGTCTTCACTTTCTTGCTCAGTGGACAGAAACACTGCAATCTGTTCATTTCAACCTTCTCTACAACTGGAGCTGCTTTGGCATCTGGTCTGATGCCCTCATCTCTTTGTCTGTCATGCAGTGTGCATCCTTCTACAGATGTTAGGCACTTCATTTCCATCATCTCAAGCTTCCTCAAATGCTCTTTCTTCAATGCTCAGATGGATTCTGTTTCATACTGAAGTACGGGTTGCACCACTGTTTTTTGTAAATTACTTTTCTCCTTCTTTGGCATACTTCTGTCACACACTGCACACTGCTGCAGTACTGCCGATTCTAGCTTTGACCTCCTCATTTAGACTTCCTTTCTACTCAAACATGCCACCAAGACTTTAAGCTACTAACCTGAAGTGTATTTCTTTCATTAATATATATAAGGGGAGGGGCAGTAGCTCCCATTTGTTTTCTAGATGAAGACAGGATACAGAATGAACTACCTCAATTATAATACTGAAAGGCCATCATGTGACAGAATCAGCATCTGCCTCAACCCTCTTTATCCCATTTTTCACATGGTGTCAGAATGTCATATCAAGAGTGACCAATAACTAACTCAGGAAAGGTTTAGCCAATTAGAAAACATTGCTTTCATGGCAACTATTGTCCTTTGCTTCCACCTGACTTACAAAAAAAAAAAAAATTCAGCTTCAAGCCAGTAACTGCATATTTTGGAAATCATTGCAGAACCCTAACCACCACCCTCCAACCTTTAACTTAGAAGACAACAAAATAATATTAAAGGAGCAAATATTTTCTTTCTTTGTCAAACAGGTAAGCTCACTAGATACAATTGTCTATATTCAGGCATGACCCAGACATACTATCTGGTTAAGCAACTTGCTCAGGGTTAGGCTTGCCACCTTCTCAAGTGGCCAAGGTGGGATGTTTTTATAAAAAACTTTAGATTTTGCTGGGCAAACCATACCATGACAAAACACTAAACTTTATGGGTTTTTTTTTGCCAAATAGAAATTCAGTTGTAAAATTTTACTTGCTTCATAAATGTATTGCTAAATCTCCCCTCACTTTGGTCTTTACTTCCCCAAAGCCACCATCGTCCTTCACAGTGTGAAGCTGTGGTCATAACATCCAACCCTGACTCCAGTACTGCAGGAGATCTGTCAATAGGCTCAACTGTAGAAAGTTTTCAATGAGAATTTTCTCAGTGTGCAATACCCTGTGGTCACTTCCATCCATGACTCCGATACTACAGGAGCTCTGCTACAAGGCCCAACTGCCAAAATCTTCATTGAGAATTTTGGTATTGTGCAATTCCCTTTGGTCACTACATCCAAGCAAAAAATATACCATGGCATAATTCCTAATCAAGTATGATCTGCAAAAGTACTGAAGTGTGTAGTCACCCAATCACTTCCTTTACTGAACAATAAGTTTAGAGTTTTTGTCCCTCCTTATCATGAGACTTCTTCAGAATAAATTTGAATAGTCTTATTGAATCATTTAAATACTTCCCAAAAGTTACATGACATAAAAACAGAAGACATTTCACTGACTGAAAAAATATATTACGCTAAAACCAAACCCCTCACACATAAATAGAAATCACTATTGTACACATATAATAAGACAACTGGTCAAACTGCTCCCTAATGTCCGCAGGGGCCATCTCAGCTACCAAGATAAACACACTAAATCAAATTCAAACAAATCAGTTTATGAAAGCCAGTTTATATGTTCATAACTTGTGTTTAATCATTATAATACCAAAGCCTTTGAGATTTCACACAGCAGTCTTTTTTCAGGCCACTGCATCCAACCCTAACCCTGATATTGCAGCAGCTCTGCCACAAAGTCTGACTCCACTCCTGAAAGTTTTCCCTGAGAATGTTGTCCTTGTGCAACAACATGTTGTCACTACATTCAACCCTAACCTGATACTGCAGGAGCTCTGCCACAAGACGCAACTCCCAAATGTTTTCATTGACAAATATGTCATTGTGCAGTTTTTTGACCAAAAGATTATACTGTATGCATCAGTTGTATAGACTCCCTAGCTTTTTGATTTGTGCACTGAGTAAATGAAAGAAAACCTGTTCTACTTTGTGCCTCCTTATGAATTGCTTTGTACCTGCTTTAAACTGATTGTGCTCTATAATAATTGGCTTCTGGGAGGAAAGCCCGCTACATTCAGCTTCACTTTGCTCCACTACCCTACTCTCAATTCTTACCCACCCCTATTACTCTATTATTATAATTCACAAACACATTTCACCTGAGCCACCCATTCCCTAACCCTCTCCAAACAACCTTACTACAATCATATAAACACTCCTGCTTCTATTTTCCTATTTCCTAACTTCCATCTAACATTTAGTATCATTGCCAGCAACCTCCCTTCCATACTGCTTTGCACTATATCCATTAATACTCAGACCCCTCCCCAACAGTACCTATTATTCTACGTTTTAGCGTCTACTTTCCCCAGATAAACCCTCACTATTTCCTGTCTTAACTATATCATCATACTCTATTATTTCAAAACTCTCTATTTCTTATATTTTAGAGACTTAAGAGAAGATACTAGGACAACCTAACTTTCTTCCATCATAGAGAACATTCTTCCTACATACCTTCTACCAGCTGTCAGACTCTACCACCAGTAAATATCCTACAGCCCTGCAATCTCTTGCTTCCTTCATGATTTCTACTTTCCCGCTGCCTGTCATAAATAAAATACAGATCCCTTTATTTAATCATGCTACTACTCAGCTTATTCTCTACTCTTCTCCTCCTACTGAGCCATCTTTCACCCTTCTATGACTCAATAATAGCTCTCAGCATCTCTCTTACTCTATCCCAACCCCATACTTCCTTCCTAAACTCTCCTCACATCAAACCAAACCTGTTTAATGGTACTCATCACCATTACCCCAAAAAAACTCAACAAGAAACAATACCACCATAGTCCTGGTCCAACTATTACAACCAGCATCAAGATAATGGTCTTCCACCCATTAACCGTATCCCACAACGGCCAGTCCCCAACCCCAGTAATCTAACTTTTACTGACATAAATATTTGAAGGATAATAAATAAAACTACTCAACTGCATGCCTGGATTACCCAACACAAGTGTGATATTCTTGATATAACTAAAACTTGTCTTCAATCTAGCAAAAATGACACCAAAATTACATCCCCATGGCTATATCATCACCAGTATAAAGAGGAAAGGTGGTAGTAAGCTTTAATATTTCCCAACAACAAAGTTCAATTCAGCAGAGCTTAATACTTTCCTGAAAATTAACAGATACAAGCAGATATATATTACTGTTCTTTGTATACCTCCTGGCAGTTACACTGGAAAATATCCTACATTTGGATATCCATAACAACTCCACTAGAAAAAATACCACTACGTAATGTCAATATCAATTGTTTGGCTATAACCTCTAACTCCCCTACATTCAGCATGAACATTTATGGTTTCACACAACTAACAAAAAAAACCCACACATTATAGTAAGAAATCACATTTCTTATTAAACTGGAGAGCCTTGTCAAATTCAACACCATAGACAGAATGTCAGACTCTGTCAGTGACCATGTCCCAGTCTATATATCCAGACACCTCGCACATCCACCTAAACAGCATTCTAATAAAATCACACATAGTCCAAGTTTAACCCAGAAATAGTCATTGCTCTCCACTCATCTATTAACCGGAAAATACTACAAATCCTCCCTTTAGATAATGCTTTTAATAAATTCAATACAACTTTGCTAAATAGCCTTGCACCTCCTAGGATGAAGGTACTAAAATAAATAATGCAATTTGGCTATCCAAAAAGAGTAGAATGTAAATTCAGGATAGAGAGCATCATGAAAAGAATAGCAAAAATATGAAACACCCCAATAACTTGAAAACTTCAGAATTCTCTGCAACCATACTAAATAGCAAATAAATGGGGGGACTATCCTGTAACAACATTCAGAACAATAATTTAAAGACAAAGTCAGTGCCCAAAAAGAGTAAATACTCCAACCATACTGATTTTGAACAAGGTCAGAATAAGAATGAAAAAGGTATATATAATCAAACACATTGTTTTACTCATTTGTGGTACTTTGTGTACGATAAAATACCTTGCTTGGAATTTTGGAGCATTTCTAGTGCCTAATCTACAGTTTTTAACATTCAGAACAATAGTAACTATATCCCTAAAAAATTCTGGTTAGCCACTAAACAAATCTTATATCTCAGCTAAAAATTCAACTTTAACTCCACTCCCAGTAACTCACCATTAAAAACTGCAACAGAATTCAACACTTATTTCATAGACAGTATAGCACCCCTAACCAAAGATTCCCCAACATTTAATCTCAAACCTGCCCAACATCCACATACCACCACATCCACTTTCACCTTCACCTTCACACCTGTGCCTAAATTAATATATATATATAAAACTACTCAAACAAAAAACATGCTGTACTTCAGCTGATGACCTTCCAAGTGAGTACCTTAAAATAGCAGCCGAGAGCATTGCCTATCCTTTATTAATGGTTACAATTTCTTAAAATATTAAATCAGTGTCATATAAATTGTCTCTCTTCTTAACCAGTGTTCTCAAATTATGTCTAATTTGGTATAATAATTTAAAATGCAGCTGTTTTTGTATTATTTTTTGAAGACTGTAATATTATTGTTCTAAAAGTGTTTTTGTAATACTTTGGGGCTCTTCTGCTCAGGCCTCCAGTTAACATGGACACCTACTCAGTTGGACTTTTCGAGTAATAAAATGTCAGTACATTAATAAATAATTTCAGTTCTTTCCTATCACAATAAGGTGTTTCAAGTAGTAGTTTTATGCATCGGTAACAGGATCCTTAACAATATATTTTCCTAATATCTCTGGATATTCATCATTATTCTGTTTTTTCTTACAGGATGCAACTGCCCAAACAGGGACTGCCCTGCATAAAGAGGGGTAGATGACCACCTACTCAAAGTAACATAGTCTGCAAGGAGGAATGAAGGGAATTAAATGCGTGATTGTAAGATGAAGTCCGTTAACATCTTGTAGCCATAATCCTCTAAACTACAGTGCATGAAATACTGTACAAAAAGGGTTGTTACATGAGTCACCATATTAAATGGTTTGGTTTTGTAGTTCTGGAGGGTAAAATTAAACCCCACCCCCTAGCACAGAAAAAGAAATCATCACATCCACGTATATATGGAGTGAAAAATTATTATTTTGGGATTAGTAAACCAATGCTATTGAAAGCAAGGTCGACAAAGGATATTTCTAAAGAATTCATGGTCCTGGGGAAGGGAGAAAAAAATGATAAACTCAGCTGACAATTAATTCTATGCAGCAAAGATCAGACAGCATGGAAGCTATAGTAAAGTGGCAAGTAGAAGAAATGAAAAAAAAATTCTTGTGTGGAGTTGCTGCTAGAAAAACATTACAATCTAGAATGCAGACCTCACAGAAACAATTTCAGAATTATTGAATGGAAAAATGGCTTGAAAGTGAAAGTGTTGACATATGTGCAATGACAAATCCAGTATGCTACAGAAGGGATTTACTGGTTAGAATAAATAAATTGGCAGAGCTCACATGGTAGGAAGGTAAAAATGAAGCTCGGGCAGACCAAGGCAACTAATTGCAAAATGCCACAATTACAGACTGAAAGAATGGATTGTTAAAAAAGTCAAGAGAAAGGGGTTTATCATAGATGGCTGTACGGTTAGACTATTATCAGATTTTGTGCCACAAATATACCAGAAAAGAAAATGTTTACTCACAGTCAGTCTGCATTTGAGATAAATAGGTCTCCCAGAGGCTGCCCTGTCTCTGGAATAGACTCCTCCATACACGTCAAACAAAGTAGGTCGCTGACTCTCTTCAAGCACAAACTTGATGAGTGGAGGGGAAACCACAAATTTGTCCCAGGGGTTCCACCTATGTCCCTCACTGACAGGGGTGACAGGTGCTGATCGAGGTTTCTTTTTTGGGGGATAAACTCTTGGCTAGGCTTGTAAGGGCCCGAGGGTCATTAGCCTAGTAATCTTCTATGATCCTATAAACTGTGACAGCAGTTTTGTTTTTTTTTAATTTACCCTGCAATGCTGAAAGTAATTCTGAAGGAAAATGTGTTGTGGGCTAAAACTGAAGAAGATGCCATTAACGTGCCATTGGGGGAAGAAGCAGGAAGTGGTTGGAAGGAAAAGGGATTATCCCAGGAAATGCAATGGATGATGTAAGTGAGATGCCAATGGACTAGCAAGTGCTCTGAACAAACTGTAGGACTTAATCCACAACCTCTCTCTTGTGACCTGAGAGCTGCTGAGCTGGACAGGATTCACAACAAGCATCTCAGCTAGTTACTCACAGTAGACTGTTTTTAGTGGATTAAGAGGCATGGACGTAGGGAGTCTGGTAAGAGAATAGATCTAATGGTGGCAATAACAGAAAGGGATACCACAGAACTGACAAGGAAGATGTGCTATAGAAGAAATCACCTTTGAAAGTTAGGAGACAGATGAAGGAGTAGGGTAGGAATGATTGATCAGGGAGACCCAACTGATTCACTTCCATCTGCATTCCTGTTCCTATGTTCCTCATGAATCTGCAGACTGCATTTTGAGACTCTTCTATCTTCAGTTTCAGTCTTTGTTTTTACACTGGAACAAACACAAATGTTTGTAGCTGCACCGGGGCATCCTACCAACACTCTTCAGGAGCATGCTTAACTAATAAACATGAATGGTGCTTTTACCAGTAAACAAAGTGAACGTTTCAGGTTTGGAATGCCTTCTCTTTTTTAAGACTAAGTTTTCCTAAGGCATATATAGGTGGAAAAATATAAGCGTCACTAAGGAAATTTACATTTTCTTGGTTTACAAAAAGAAAGTCCAAGAGAGGAGCTTCAAGCATTTGAAACACTATTCTAGGAACACATTATAACATTATAGAAGCTGCTGTACTATGCCAGTATAAAGGAAATGTTATTAGCGAATTGTTGTCTAATTGTGTTCATACTAGCTTATTATTAAGGATGATAGCTATGCTGGCTCTTTTATATGGAGCAGGTAATTTTGCAATGAACAAGATGAGTAAACACTCTCAGGGCCTATTACTCTCATGATCACTATCTATAGGATGTCTTAGTAGAGGAACAACTACTCCCAGACAAAAAGAAATACCAGTACTCAACCTTAAAAGTTTTATTTGATGGATTAGTGTCCTTGTCAAAAGACAATTACAAACATCTTTTGACAAAAATGTTAATCCATCAAATAAACCATTAGCCATGCACAAGGAAAAATGGTCACATTAGGGCTTAAGTTATACATAACCATTAAAAGAAGTTTGATGCTGCACTGGGATGTCTCATTCTCCTTGCAGGCCCAAAGCAAGGGTCAGAGTAAGACCAGGGTAAAGTAGGACAGACAGCCTGGAGCCAGTGGATGGAGAGGCACCAGAGGCAACTTGGGAGGAATAAATGAAAAAAATGTAAAATATTGCAATGTAGGGAAAAAAAAAAACTAAATGTGATATTTTTCTCCAAATTTTCATGACCAACTTTTCAGAACTTGGACACAGAACATCCCAGAAACACAATGTTAGCTATATTTTTGTTCGGACATTAAGCTTTTACATGATAGTAAGAAGTCCTTTGTAAGTACTTTATTGAAACATTTACAGAAATATGAAACACTGTGCTTCTTTGTATAATCAACAGTATGAATAATGTTCAATATCTCTTTAGGCTATTTTATTGTACTTTATGAATCAATGATAGTTTTTCCATAACCATCTTAGGTTATGCTATTTGTAAACTTACTGGTTTTGGAAATATTAATGTAACTATGGAACTATGGAGTATCTTCCACCAATCAACTAGCAGTATCTTCAGCACAGTGTCTTATACATGGACAATGGCAGCACATTTTCTTTCTCTCTCACCATGACATTTCATTCTGTATCACTGAGCAACATGTAGCTAATTCAGTTACAAAAATATGAAAATAAATATGAATTAAAGGTAACAAACAGTGGTTAATAATTCCACTGCAGTGCATGACAGATTACCAGTCCTACTGCCGTTGTGCTTTTTATAATTTGCTCTTTCATATGTCTATTGTTAAATGAACATCCACTTACTGAAGGAGTCCAGATCCCAAAATGTCATTGCACAATAAGGGACTTTGGATGCTAAAATGAAGTATGCAAACATGGTGCAATAGGTGAGAATGAATTGCAGAGTAGAGTAAACAGTTACCCCATAAATAACAGGTGACAGTTACCCCATAAATAACACTATTAAAGAATGTGAGATGCTTGCATATTATATTCTCTCAAATGTTTACGTCGTAGTTAAAAGTGGAGTACACTGCTACCTATTCCTAAGTATAGTCACACAAACTGAAAGTGATATGATAGATTTAAATTGCTTGAAGATTTTGGACACATTACCACCAATCATTTTTAAGACACAATCGAATATGGCTTCAGTTTGCCACACTCATATTATCCGATTAAAATTATCTTAGGAATTCTAACATCTACAATCCTCATTAGTAAAACTCAGATAGCAATTGCTAACAAATACGGGTGAAAGATACCGTGCCAAACTCAAATATTAACAGATTCATTAAGTTCGGTATCCCAAATCCAAGTAGGTTAGTTTATGTTTAGCACTGAGCTTATATAATTTTAAATGCTTCCATAATATTTTACTAGAATAAAACACTCAGAAACTGTATATAACAGAGATATGGATAAACTGACATTACATATGCAATGTGGGGGGGGGGGGGTCATTAGGATCTCCATTCTGGAAAGATTAAAAGAATATAATAAGAATACAACAAGTTCAGTTCTAGAATTCAGAAAAACTGGAGTAGTACATTTCATTAACACTCAAGCATCTAAAATGTCATCAAATCTTCAAAACCAAACTAAGAAAATAAAGTTGTGCAGGTAAATTTGCATAACAGTAGATGTTTGAATGATCTCTGCTATAGTAGCTTTAGCTATATGGTTTAAAACCTACATAGGATATAACAGCTGGTCAGCTTCCAGAGCTCCCATGTTCCCATAACCACTGACAGCTTGAGCAGAGCTGTAGAAAATCAATTGTCTGGGGATCAAGGCCTTCACAGCTATTATGCCAACTGAAAAAGGGAGTCTATAACCCAGAAAAAAGCACAATGCTAGGCAAGCAAAATCAGATGTCCACATCCTGGCAATTAAAACCATAAAACGGAAGGGGATGGGGTCAAGGACTGGCCACAGTACTGCAGCAATGATTGTTTGTGTGGAAGTTTACTTAATAACTCTATCATGTTTATTTGATCATTGCTACGATAGCCTTAGTTATATGGCTTGAATACCATAGGTTAAAATGACTTGTAATAAAGAAGGATTTGATCCAGGAGTTCTGGAGAATGGTCATAGCAAACTCTGCTTTACAACTGGAAAAAGAATTCTAGTTTGCAGTGCTTTGTGAAAGTATCTTCAGAGGACCAAGTTGCTGCCATTAAAATACTTCGAGTTCACCCCTTTCCAAAAAGCAATTTGTGAAGCCAATGCATTAGTAGAATGTGCCCTCACCCTTCCTAGAATAGACTTGGTATTGTGTGAATAACAAAAGGAGATAGAATGGATCACCATTTAGAAACAGCCTGCTTTGAAACAAGTTGCTATTTTTCTTGCCTTTATAAGAAAGGAATGACTGATCAAAATTTCTGAAGGTTTTAGTCCTATGAAGATAGTATCTGTGGACATCCAGAGTATGAAGAACCTTTTCTTTCTCATTTTTAGATTCTGTAAAGAAGACAGGGAATGGATAGCTTGGCTTAGAATAGTCTAGGATTCCACTTTAGGTACAAGTTTATATGTAACATTAGGCTATCATTTAACAGACTATTAAAAGTCTAGCCAATAACTACAGCTCAGAATCAAACTTTGCACCTTGTATCTGTGAAGTAAAGACCTCAACCAATAAGCCAACTCTTCTCCCAAAGATGGTAAACACTCCAAACTGCTTTGTTAGTGATGGCCTGCACCTATGTACTACTGTAAGTACTAGGCTACCTGCCCATGGAGGCCATTTTAAGTCTAGCTATTTTTTTCCTTCAAAGGTGAGAACCTGAGTATGAGGTAAACACCTTAACCATTATGCCAATCCTCTTAGTTCTTAATGAAAACATATCTTTGTGAAAAAGATAAAGTCAGTTCATCATTAGAATTTACAACTCAGCCACTCTACTTGCAAAAGTCAGAGCAATTATCAAATTTGTTTTCCCTGTTAAGATCCTCAAATCAGTCTGATGACCTGGTTCAAATGGAGTAAGAATTACCTTTGCCAAAATAAAATTAATATCCCAATGTGGAGCCACCTGTTTTCTAGATTGATGAGTGTGCAGAACCCCTTTCAAAAACATCTTGACACAGGAAGTCCTTGAAAGAGGGGAATCCATGGGCAGGCTTGCTGAAATGACTGATTAATGCGTCGTGATATAGAAGTAGGAAAGGACAGGGGATAATAACTCACATAAATGCTGTAGAATCAGAGCAACACTAGCCTAAAAGGGTCCTGTTCTTACTTTGTCAACAACTAAAAAGTCTTTTCCATTTACTAATATAAGACTCCTACAGGCAGGTTTCTTTGCTAACTTGAATACCTACTGCACATCTTCAGAGAATAGGTGCTTATAGCATATACACCATCCAGGCAGTTAGGTGAAGATGTTTCAAGTTGAGTATAGCAAACAGCCTCTGTTTGTGTGAGTAGTTCCTGTATGAGAAGAAAATTATTGTTATTCTCCTTGCTCGTTTCAAAAAGAAGTGAAAACTATGGTTGTATGGGCCAGAAAAGAGTCATTGCAATGATCTTTAGAGTGTCCTTCTGAATCTTCAGAAGATCCATGAATAATAGTGGAAAAGCATACATAAGCATTGCTGTCCAAGGGACTGAAAGTGCATCTGTTTTCCTGGCCAGTTTACAAGGAGTCCTGGAATAGAATTTTGCCAGCTGGTTGTTGTGAATGGAAGCTAACAAATTTAGTTGAGGTGTTCCCCACAGCTAGATCAAAATGTGTGAGGGTCTGTCTTGGTCCAACTCAGCTTGTCTGCCACAATGTTTTCCTCCAAATGAATGTAAGATGCCTGTAGAGTTAGATTGTTCTGAATCGCTACATCCAAGGCTACCATGGATGACTGCACAGAGGATAAATTATTTTACCCAAGTGAGAGATTTGTGACACATTCAAAAAGACTCTGCAAAGGTAAGCAAGCCATCTAAATATAGAACATGTAAATAATATGTTTTTTACTCCTTGAGGGTGATTTAGCCAAGGAGCTAGAGGTGATTAAAGCATTTGTTTTTATTTTTGTCTGTGGCTGTTTTCATTTCTTTTCATAGAACATGTAAATACTTTACGGTCTGCAATATGCTACCATTGGAGTTAAGCACTTTGTGAACTCCCTTGGAGTAGTAGATAACCCAAAGTATAATGCAGAGAGAACATTTATTTTATTTTATTTTTTATTTATTGACATTTGTTAACCGGGTTGGTCCAGCTGGGCTTGTGGCCCATTTTCAGTATGCCCGAGGAGAAAATCTCCAGAAAAAAAATACAAACAGTTTCAAGAGACTCAAACATTTGAGTCAGAAATATGGTCAAAATCAGTTATACAAGAATGTTAGAGAGATAAAGCAGAAATGCAAACACATGATATATACATATCAATATTTGTACAGACTATAAAGTATATTTACAAAAAGAGTTAAATCCAACAGTATTGATTGTAGAGTTTAATAAGTATCCACAATAGTGGAATACTTAGCTGTATGTGGAGGGACTGAAAATGTATATTGTTGTGGGGAGCTTAAGTAGGTGCTTGACAAGGACATATTTTGGAGTTGAGTAGATGAAGTTTGAGTTTTTCTTTAAAGTTGGATGGGTGAATGATGGAACAAATGTCTCTCGGGAGTTTGTTCCGGGCTTGGGTGATGGAGTGTTTATATAGGAGTTTGTCAGCTATTTTTTGGTGTTGGTAGATTTGTAGCAGTTGCTGATTAGAGGTATGGAGAGTCCACAGAGGCATGTAGATAGAGATAAAGGAAGAGAGAGCAGGGCAGGATGAAGGTTTGTAAAGAATGAAGTGCAACATTTGAAGTTGTGACAGCAGTAGAAGATGGGGGAATTCTAACCAGTGGAGAGTATTTAAGGCAAGCCAGTAATGTGTATTGTATGGAGAGTTTGGAATAAATCTAGCTATTTTGTGGTAAGTCTGTTGGAGTTTGTTTATAGCAGTTTCGATGTTGGTGAGTACTGGGGCAGCATATAGAAGGGAGTGGAGGAGAAGAGCTTGTGCAAGGGAGAGTCTGGCATTTGTAGTTAGAAACTTTTTGTTGCAATACAGTAAACCAAGTTTCTCGTGAGTCTTTTTTATTTTTTAGAAGATGCACAAGTTGAATTTGAGTTCATCATCTATGATGACCCCAAGGAATTTAGTGTGAGCTTAAGGTTGGATAAAAGTGTTATTAGAGGAAGTAATAGTAAAGGTGGATTTAAAGTGAGAGAGAGAGAGATAGGGGGAAAATAATAAGAGTTTTGTCTTTTTAGGGTTGAGAATGAGTAGATTCCTGGACAACCAGTGTTCAGTCGATAGGAAGGCCTGTTGTGTGGAGATTGAAGATGTTGTCTGAGATGGAGATGAGAGTCGAGTCATCTGCATATTGGATGAGGGAGGATTGTTTACAAGGAGTGCAGAGATCATTGGTAAAGACATTAAATAGGAGGGGACCCAGGATGGAACCTTATGGTACCCCGGTTGGGACGGATATGAATGGAGAAGTGGAAGAGAGCCATTTAACAGATTACTGCCTACAGGATAAGTAACTTGAGAGCCAGGCAAGGGAGTAAGAAGATAGATTGAGGTCTGCAAGTTTATATAGCAGTAGGAGATGGGAGACTGTATCAAAGGCTTTGGAAAGGTCAAGGAAGAGACATGATATGAGTTTGTTATTGTCTAGGGCCTCAGCAACGGTATGTGTAAAGGATAAGAGGGCAGTAGTTGTGCTGTGGTTGGGACAGAAACCATGTTGAGTGGGAGAAAGGAGGTTATGCTGGAGGAGATAGTTGAGTAGTTGTGAGTGGATACATTTTTCAAGAATCTTAGAAAGGGGAGATAGAATAGCTATAGGTCGGTAGTTAGATGGGTCTGTAGACTTTCCACCTTTATGCTGGGGAATAGTGAAAAAGGATTTCCATAGGGTAGGGATGGTGGATTCCTGAATAGATCTGTTGATTAGTATAGATACTGGATAGGCAATGAAGTCAGCAGCAAATTCGAGGAAGGTAAGAGGTAGATTGTCAGTGGAGGGAGAGCAGGGTTTGAGTTTGTGAAGAAGAGATCTGATGTAGAAAGTAGGAACTGGATCTAAAGAGAATAGTTGTTTGTTAAAAGGATTGGCAGGGGTTGGCAGAGAAGTTGTGTTACAGTTTGAAGGTATGAGTGTTTGAATGGTTACAATAAAGTGTTTATTGAGAAGAGTAGTAGTTTCCAGAGGAGATGTATTTGGGTAAGGCAGGGAGTTGAGGGGCAGCCTGGAGAGAGAATTTTGTTGATAGTATAACAGAACCTGAGGGTTGGATGTGTTATTGAATTGAGCAGAGTTATAAAAGGACTTTTTGTCATTATTGGTTTGTTTTTTGTAAGATTTCTGAGGCGTCTATAATTATGTAGCAGAGGTAATTCCTTTGTTTTGGTCCAGGCTTTCCAAGCTCTATCTCTTTTTAGCATAAGGGACTTATTTCTTTTGAGAGCCAGGGAGCATAATTGGGTTTTATTCTAACCTTCCTAGAGGGAGCAAGGGAGTTCAGGGTATTCAGGAAGATGCTATTGAACCTAGTAACTGTGTCATTGAGAGGGATTTGTTTAAGGAAGAACCAGTCAATGGTGGATAGAATAGAGTTGAACTGGACTACATTAAAATTAGAGAGTTTTTGGCTTTGGCAATCTCTATAAAGGTGGGATTTGGGGGGTTGGATAGTGTATCTAAGGACTGAGGTGGAGAGGTGGTCACTAAGTTGGTCTGGTAGGGTAGTGGGGTTGTGGCAGTGGTGAGGGGAGTTGGTGAGTTTCCAGTCAATTATGGAGCTGGAAGATGAATGGAGGCAGGTGGGTGAAGATACCAGTTGATGGAAACCATGCAGGTTGATGCTGAGTTGTGAAGAGTCAGTTTTAAGTTTAGACCAATCTAGGTTAACATTGCCTAAGATGAGGCTTTCATACAGAATATTGTGGGAAAACCAGGAACAAGATATTCTCTACAGTGGATGAATTGTTTCCAGGAGGGCTATAGATGGCAGCAACAGCTAATTTTTTGTGAGGATTAAGGTGGTAATTAAGGATCATTAGTTCAGCTGGGTGAAAGTCATGGATGGGAGTGGGGAAAGGTAAGAAATTGAGGCTACTGGAGTGGAGGATGGCTACACCCCCCCCCCTTTTTTTAGGAATCTATCAGAGGAATAGATATTATACCCTGGTGGGAGTATTTCATTGTTAGTGATATGTGGCTTAAGCCAGGTTTCAGATAAGGAAAGCATGTGAGGGTTTGTATGCATTATCTAGGCATGGAAATTGGTTATTTTGTTGGTTAGGCTTTGAATATTTAGAGAGTATATTGCCAGATACTGTGACTCATGCACAGAAAACCTTAAATAAACTTTGAAATCTGATGCAATAGGATATAATAAGTATTCTTTACAAATACAGTTAGTAAAAAGTGAAAGAGGGAATAAGAGGTAACATGCTGTGAAGGGATAGCATTTTAAACCTTGGGACTTTCCCAAACTAATTGAAAAAGGAAAGATGTAGGACTGGTCCTAATGAGGCTTCTTTCTTTGGTACCAGAAACATTCCCTCAGCATATACTAACTACTGCTAACCACACAAAATTCAAAACACTTCTCAAGGCCTACCTAACTCCTGGCTTTGCTTTTGTCTAAATCCCGACCAAACACTGTCTATTTATTCCTTTTGGAGAAATTCCAACAACACATCTCAGATTCACTAAGCTTGATGCTGGTGTTGTTTATTTAATTGTATGATGACCTTTATAACATATTTATGATTGCTGTTAACCAAAAGCAGCTAAAATTGATCATCTCATCATATGTTTTCTATTTTTCTTATTTGTATTTTGTATTTTTTGTAATTTACGGGACTTTATTAAGGTCTCAACCAGAGTCTGTATTTTCTTATATCATGTATTCTCTGGGGGGTTATTTTTGTTTTCTCATCCAATATTTGTAGTTTCTTAGATATGTTTTCTTTGTAAGTACTAGGGCTTTTCCCCCGGGTCTCCACTGAAAATGTGTTATCCACCTAGTCGGGCTGTCCCAGTAAACAAACATAAAACGAGTAAAATAAATAAATAAATAAATAAAAGGTTTTAGTAACCACAGGAGGGAAAAAAAGTCTGAGCTGGAGGTTAAGGATGAATCCCCTTGAGAAGAACTTATGGGCAACCACTACTATCTGTATACCTAATGGAGGACTCTCAGAACCCATTTATATGAGACAGAGAGAAAAATACAAAACCATATTTCAGGGAAGACTGAAAGACTTGCCATGGTGGTAAAAGAGGGTTACAATTTATAGTCATACGGACTTGATGTACTGCTCCAGATTCTGGGAAGCTCCCCTTTCTTTCTGGACCTTTCGTACCAATGATTTTGGAATGTCTGCTTACCAGAATTCTGCTTGGTCTGCTTATTTTACTTTTTATAAAGAATTGTTGAGTAAGGTGCAAACACTTAGTCTTAGAGATGCAATGGCTGAAAAATCTGAGTTACTCCTTGAATCAGTTTCTTCTCGTCTTACTTTTTTCGGAAACTCAGCAGCAGATGGCCCAAAAACCACCTTATGCAAAGGAATTCAAAATCTCATCTTTAACATTTTCAAGTAAGTTTTGAGTATGTAACCATGAAACCTTCTCACAACAGTTCCAGTAGCAGCTGCTCTGGATGAGGCATCAGCTAAGTCAAAAAGCACACTGCAAAGAAAGTTTGGTTACTTGAAAAACATAAGCAGTAAAACTGATACAGATCTCCATCAGACATTAATACAATATCTATAAACTATATATATATATATATATATATATATATATATATATATATATATATATATATGTATATATACACACACTCACACTTGTGTATGTGTGTGCGTATATATATATATATATATATATATATATATATATATATATATATATATATTATTGTACAAATCAAAGGAACATTAACCATTTTGTCACTGTTGCCAATCTTAGGTATGATTCCAATGCATGTCCATGTCCATAACAATGGAAACTTAAGTATATGGAACTTGTACAGTCATTGTTACAAATGATGTTCTTTCTCTTACTATAAAACCATTGATTCTATTTATGAAATCTATTGTGTCCACTAATAAAATTAATATCTTCATCATATATCCCTACAGATAATTATAAGTTTATGTCTTTCAAAAATATATTGTCAACCATCAGTGTTAAAAGTCTGCTTTTAGTCTGTCATAGGGAGCTCCAAAATATGATTGCCTTTAATCTGTCCTAAGTAACTTCATAACATGTGCTGTTTTTGGCTATCATTTTTTTCATTCAGTAGCCCTGCTTTAATTTATTGTTCACTAAGAGATTGTACTTGTTATGACCACCAAGTGGGAGAGATGCAGGGGGGGGCGGCAGGATTGACATGCTCCTATACTTCCTAGACTGGGTAATTTCCACATAACCTACTCATGCCAACTTCAAAGGAGCTTTTATGCAGTAATCATAATTAACAGGTTGGATCGCACTTCCACTTCATCCTACTTCTACTGAAAAGACCTGCACAGTCCATGTTGTACCTCCTATGGTCTTGAAGCAGAAATGCAATGACACAATGTTCTAATCTTTTTCATCTTTGCCTCTTTTTGACAATAAGGGAAAAAAACATTGTCTCTCTATTCCTCTTTAAAGTGAATCAACCATCAAACACAAAGACTACCATGAAAATGTGCATCACTGATGTCCCTGACAAAAATACCTTGCTTCTGCACATCACATTGGGTACGGGTTTCAGAATTTTCTCATACAAGAGAAAATAAATCCATTATGTGATGTTCACATCAACTCATGAATATAAAAACTGTAATTTCACATCCAGGAAAAAAAAAAAAATATCTGTCTAACTTGGGTCTAGAGCTGACTAATACTGAAAGTGTAGACCAGCAACACTGAACATTATACAGGATGGAAGCTTGGCATGATTCAGTAAAGTGTTCCACACAAGAAGTAATTTTCCTTAACCTCAGCCATGGTACATCAGCAGGGGCACAGGACTGTGTTTGCTAGATTAACACCTTAGCTGGTGGGGAACACAAACCTAGGTTTCTGTTGTTACACTTTAAGCAATGAAGCTGCAGTGCTTTTCCTGGTGTAGTAATATATTATTACGTGTGTGTGTAGTATTCTGATATAACACTGAATCTGTAGGTACTTACATACATGTAAGTACTTGTCACTCCATTTGAGTTAGCTGGGAGTCTGGGTATGACATCCTAATTTTTGAAAATCATGAGTCCAAACCACGTCTGATATTTCAAATTATTGAGCGTGCCAGCCTATCTTAAATTTGGTGGGAGTTGATTCCATTACAAGGCCATTCTGGCTGAAAGAAAAAATATTCTGTGATATATATTTCTCAGTAATAATGAGCTTTATTGCTCCTTATTAAATGAGAGTGGGAAGTAAACATAATCCCCACAGTGGCAACTAAAATTCATCTTTCAGGGATTTATTATTAGGTCAACACTCACTCTATAATATACTGAGTACAGTTTTAAATATGCTATTCATTTAGAGTAAGAGTTTGCTCAAGCAGCGCATATTTTCCTCATGTAGCTCTTCTGTACTGTCTATTTCATTAATTGGGTGCTTTCACAAACTCAATGTGTGCAGTCATCTTCTTGGTGAAATGAATGCAGCTTCTCTTGTTCACGTGCAGCTTTAGACATGGCAATGATTAATGTGTGCTTCTAGCTTCTGCTTTCTCTTCTTGGAAGATTACTGAGTTTCAGATGCTCCAATGTGCCTTATTTACTTTTTTCCACAGAAACAGCTCTTGTATGTTTATTTATAACATTTTAGGTGAGAGTTCTCTGAATCAATCCCACCCCCAGCTCTCTGCAAGCCTAGACTTATCCCATTCTAAGCAAGATCGATGAAAAACAGTAAATTAAGAGATCCATATTTGGCTCAAGCACAAAAAAAATTATTTTTTTTTATTTTTGACTTTCACTTATTTAGAGAAGGAGGGTGATCTTGCATCTGAGTAACAATTATCTGATTGGGTAGTTCTCGACCATGTCTTTGAATACAAAAGGAGGTGTATTGAGAACTGACAATAAATAAATGCCCTCATCATGAAAACTATTACTGCACTGGTGTCCCCATATTGGGGGTATGAGTACTAACTTTAATTGCTATACTTTATGAAGCAGTGGCAACATCTGATAAAACCCTTCTTGGCCATGCAAGGTCTGGCAGTGCCACAGTGACTAATCATAATGCAGTGTTACTTGGTGTGATACAGTACTGTGGGTGTGTATTCCCATTAATTTATGCAAAGTCTATCAGTAAGACCAGAAGACAGAAATTTCCTCATTTTGAACAAGATCTTCCTCCTTTTTTTCTTCTAACCAAACCATTTCCTTTTAGTAAAATCCAATATTGCTGTATGATACACAGTGGGATATTTCCTTTCATCCCACCATATGTCTTACTAGTTTAATAGCATCTTAAGAAAAATATCAAAGGTCAAAGCAGGTCAATGTGCTACTTTACATGACATGTGATATATAGACTGATGATAACAGCAAATGTTGTTGCAAAAACTGTGTGCATGACTTACCAGAAAGCCATTAACGAGTGCTGTGTGTTTGAAAATACAATGCAGCAAGGACCTAATAACTGAAATCCTCTTACAGACACCCTATCATAATAAACTATACAAGGCCTATTTCTGCATTCTGTGTTGACAACATTATAAGGCCAAATTAAATAAATAACTTAAAAATGCTTAGAATTTTCTAAACGTCAAACTACCACATAGGACATGTATTGCATTATTCATTATGCTTAACCTGCAATTTGGAGGGCAATGTCTGGAAATGAGAAACTAAGCACAGTAACATCATATGCCATGGGAGCAGAAAAGACACATCTTGTCAGTTTGTTTTATTTGATAAAATAATATTTCAGAAATAGGAGACATATAAAAAATAAAAACATAAACAAAGGCCACTCTGTCATGTACTTTTTATGATAAAAGTGACAAGATGGTTATCAGTGTTATCTCATTCAGAAGCAAATTTATGTGACTTTGCAAAACAGAGAAAGTAGAAAGGAAACATACTGTAGTCGAGTCAGCATTATCCGCACCTGCTGAATATGATGTGTCTGATTAATGGCCCACTATGGGCGACTCCAAGGTAATTTAGAATTGGGTAATAGTGAAGGAGGAAAACAAAATGCTAAAGAAAAAAAAAATGTATTAACATTTGCAGGAGCTGTGGACATGTGTATTACCCAGAAAGTAGACAGACTATCAATAACAATTCTCATAGTGGGAATTAAAGGTGTTTTTACAGATGAGGTTTATAAGAAGAAAAACAATATATTATTCTGTAAACCATGTTCTATGACTTGGGGAAAAAAAGCACTATAGGCCTAGATCAATGATAACTCCTGCGGAGGGTTTCCAAGAAGATTAAGAGCTACACGAATGGTTTGAAAGAGAATAATGACATTACCCTCATGGCCCAAGTGTTCATGCCCGGCAGGAGCTCTGTGGAGGATTAATAATAAGTCATGTACCAACAGTCAGCAGTAATTTAGAGCTGTAGGCCATACACAAGTGACTTGCATTGCTTCAGACAGCTTCATTACAGCAGCACCATCCTTCATGTGCTAGAAACTTTCTCTGTCCCATCAGGAGAAGACGAATGAGCTAACATTGTTAATTCCTATTTTTTTAATACTGTGCTGTCATTTCCCATCCCTAGCCTAAGGCTTGTTTTTATAGATCCTGCAGATGTGAATCCATAATGTTTTATTAACTCACAACAGTTCTAAGCATTTTCTTAAGGAAAACACACCGATGGCAAAATGGATTACTATTTTATCAAGGCAGTCTGCATGTTTATAATATGACCTATATAGAGAAATAAATATGAAATGCATTGGAAAATAATCTGCACTGCAAACCAATTTGTTTCATACAGCAGGAGCCAGAGATAAGTTCTAGTGCTTCTCCATGTGAGCTGTAGAAAACCACAGTTTGTGTATAACATACATACACATACACTGTGAGATGTGACTGCAGCTGTTACTTCAAGACGAAACTTCTTTGCAAAATGGGGAGGTATGACAAAAAATTTAACAAAATACTGGGTTGCCAAAATTCATTAATTTCAATGGGAATGTGTATGTATAAGAAAGTGTGTGTGTGTTCACACATGCAGCATCAGTTGCATAAATACTCACTGCATTTCCTATATGCTATTACAGACATGTCATGATTAGCCCATATTATAAAAACAAGCAAAAAACTGTTGTAAAACATAAATAGCCAAATAAAATCTCAGAATAAATTCCTGAACACAACAGTAATTTAAATCACCAGGTTAGATTACTTGTACAGATTCAGATAGCAAATAGATAAATAATTCAACTTTTATGAACACATGTATCAACGTAATATTGAGCCTTAAAATGAAAAGACAATGTAGAAGTATTGAGGTGCATGTCCATAGCAACTTAATTAAAGAAACGAGAACTACTGTTTCTAAAAGGGCATTATTAGTTTTGCAGCTCAGATTAATTTTAAAAATGTTTAAAACATTTGTATTCCTTTTGTAGGTTCACTGACAGGATACAGCTCAAAACTGGATAATATGATAGGAGGAGACTGGAAATCATGTGTATCCAGTAGACGAAGTAGAAAGGCAATAGAGCAAAGTCACTGGTCTTGGGATTCAAACTCTATTACTTAGGGAGAACAAGCAAAAAATAGTTTGGGAATTGTGATGACAGAGTAGTCTTAAGACAGTAATTAAAGGGACCAGAATTAATGACAGACTCATGATTTGTACCCAGTATAAAGACATGGCAGTGTTCATAATCTCGGCTTGTACCCCCCCCCCCCCCACAGCATGGTAAGCAAAAGAGGGTATTCAGGCAGCAGTTACAGGACCTCTTGGATTAAGTATGGAAAGGTGACTTGTTGATAATCGAGGACCAGAATGTTCATATCAGGGCAAATTGAACACAATGAGAGGACTGCCTGAGTCCATATGGGTGAGGCAACAGTAATGAAGGACGGGGAGCTATTCTAGACTTTGACAAATGATTTAATGGTGGCCAATGCATGGATCACCAAGACAGTCAGTCAAAAGTTCATATACACAAGAGTGGTTTATCATGCAACTCAGGTAAACATTCTGCTAGTAAGGAAACGGCACTGGGGTAAAATCAGGTAAAGCTATCCCCAGTGTCACCATCAGTCCACAGAAAAGAAAAACACTGGTGACTACAATCAGCTTCAAGCAGTCTCAAGAACAAATGTGTAGTTAGGCCATTTGGAGGTAGGGACAATACCCTCAGTTGGGGCTCCCCCTCTCTCAGACTTAAAGAGGAAAAAACTTAAGGACAACTTAAAAGCAAAATTAAATAAATCAATTAATAAATAAATTAAATGAATAAACTTTCAAATATTTGTGTTTCAGACTTCATATCCTTCAGAAAATATATGCTAAAGCAAATCCTAATATTCTAGCAATTTACTAAGTTTAATAAAGCAACATTTAAAAATTCTCCCTGTCAAGAATTTAAATGACGACATATATCTGATTTTCACACTTCATATCCCTTATTCAGAAAACGCATGCTGAAGCAAAACATATTTCTGTAGTAGTTCCTTTCTAATCCTTTCCCGTTATTTTTTATCTTTATCTAAATTTCTTAGATGTTGAGAGGAATGGTAATCAATGTTGCCACGTAGCAGGAAGGCAGGTCGAACTTCTAACTTGCATTGCATTTTTCCCCCTTACATGCCAAGTTTAGTGAAGGTGTCAACATTACATAATTATACACACACTGTCTCCTTTATCCCCCAAGTAGCGTATCAGGCAAGGAAAGAGGTTCCCCCAGGCTCAATGTGTCAACCCAGTAAAAAAATAAAATAAAATAACTAAAATTAAATACAAGTCACTGTCAGCCCTAAAGGAAAAGGCTAATTTTCTTTTCAGCTCCTAGCTAAGATAGCTGTAGCCGTCTTCTAGTGCTTGCTACCTACAGAAAAGCTATTAATAGAATGACGATCAGTTTTACTTTTTTAATGCTGAACAGTTACTGCTGTGGGTACCAAATACAAAGCCCAGCTGACTGCCTTCCCTATCCTGAATAATCCACCCAGTGACCAAATGAGCAACCTTTGGGTGGTACCAAAGCCTCATCCTTTATGTAAAATGTAAGGATGAGTAGACATACATACAACACTGGCTGAAAACGTGTGTGGAAACAACCATCTTTGCAAGAAACAGAAAAATAATTGGAAAATTGTGTTTACCTTTAGTTAAGGTAAAAATGTAAAATTAAATTTTGTTTGTTAATTTTGCATCGCCTTTAAGCTAGCCCCTGGGCCAGCTGCCCCTTTTACTGCACCCTTCCTACACTACTGGTCAGAAAGGGCTTAAAGTAAACAGAGACCGGTCTAAAGACTTGGAAACTGACTCAAATTAAAAGTAATTGAGTTCAGCAAAATATTCATGGCTCTGAAACCTTAAGAAGAATAGCAAATCAGTGGAAAAAAAGAATTATTGTGTCTCAAAATAGTTTGTGTGAAGACTATAGACTATGTGGCTGAGCCAGTACTGAAATATGGCATGTAAGGAATCCTAGGCTAGTGGAGGAATATGGAAGTCCAAGTAGTTAATAAAAGAAAATGAGTGCTCAGGCAGAAGTGAGAGATAGAAAGATGGACCATGTTAAAAAGGAGTACTGATTGGCTACAAATAATATACCACAGCAGTCACAGTAACATGGAAGAGGGCACCAGAAAAATGGTCACAACTTTTGGAAAGTGACTCTGCAGATGGCATAATGTTTAAAGCAGTCAAAAAAACATAAAGAAAATAGTTGTCAGATGCCCTCCACAAGGAATGCAAGCAGGGATCTGTTCACCAGTTCAGACATCATCAAAGGCTGATGGAAGGAGTACTTCCTGAAGTTGTCAAATGAAGAAAACACCACAGAAAATGTATTGCTCCATGTGCACAGCTCACAAAGAAAGAAGAAGGGCCCAGCCTAGAAACAGAAGTTATCGAATGAAGAAAACACCACAGAAAATGTATTGCTCCATGTGCACAGCTCACAATGAAAGAAGAAGAAGGGCCCAGCCTAGAAACAGAAGTTATCGAATGAAGAAAACGCAACAGAAAATGTACTGCTCCATGTGCACAGCTCACAATGAAAGAAGGGCCCAGCCTAGAAACAGAGGTTGTCAAATGAAGGAAACACCACAGAAAATGTACTGCTCTATATGCACAGCTCACAATGAAAGAAGAAGAAGGGCCCAGCCTAGAAACAGAAGTTGTCGAATGAAGAAAACACCACAGAAAATCTATTGCTCTATGTGCACAGCTCACAATGAAAGAAGGGCCCAGCCTAGAAACAGAAGTTGTTGAATGAAGAAGACACCACAGAAAATGTACTGCTCCGTGTGCACAGCTCACAATGAAAGAAGAAGGGCCCAGCCTAGAAAAAAGTATGAAGAGCACCAAAGAGAAAGAAGTCAGAAAAATCAGACGTTTACGATGGAGAGAAAGGTCATCCCAAATGACTGAAGAATATGCATACTAGTGTCCGTGCAGGAGAATAAATCAGATATTACCAACTGTGAGCACTACAAAGGTATCAAACTACGGTAAATCCACATGAACATGCTGAAGAGGCTAACAGATAAACAAATATGTAGAAAGGAAGATGGGAGATGAGCAGTATGGAGTAGGATTAGGAAACAACGTATTCAGCCTGGCTTTTGCAATGGTAAAGGTAGTGAACAGAAGCTGGAAATGAGGAAAGGATGCAAATGGGCATTCCTAAATATGGAAAAAGCATATGACAAGGTCCCAAGAAAGGTGATTTGTGTAGTCCTGGAATGGTTCAAAGTACTGAAAACAATTAGCAGGAATTACTACAAGCTATTTACATGGACTCAGTGATACCAGCATGAATAGTGCTATCAATATCAGTGGGTTTTGCAGTAGGAATTTGATGTGTATTGGAGTTAAGGTCTAAGCCCACTTCTGCTCTTACTAGTGATAGAATATATTGGCCAAGATGTCAGGACAGATCAGCAAAACTGCTGTATACAGATAATGTGTCACTACATGCCTCGGTGTCTCAACAAGAACTTCAGCAAATGGGAGGAGACTGGAATGTAAAACTTACAGGATGAAACTGAATTCGATCAAAACAGCTGTCATGACAACAAACGAGAAAATCAGAAAAAGCTGAAAACTGAGACAGAAAGGAAAATAGTGGAACAAGTTTACAGCTTTAGGTATTTGTGTATGTGGTTCAGAAGAAAAGTCTGAATGAGAAAGATGAAACTGAAATGATGGGTGCTACATCGAACTGGCAAAAGGTTTCATGAATAGTGTGTGACAGAAGAATGCCAAAGAAGCTGAAAGGCAAGGTGTACAAAACAGTGGTGTGACCAGTTCTTCTGTATGGTACAAAAACCAGGCCACTGAGGGCAAAACAGTTTAAGAACCTTGAAATGGAGATGAATACACCTTGTGGATCAAGGACATTTGGACATTGGCCCAGAAACAAAAGTAGCCCCAATTGCAGAGAAGGTAAAGGAACACAGATGACAGCAGTTTGGGCACACGTGCATGAAAGTAGAAGATAATCTGGTAAAAAGTTTTTGGAAAAGATGGAAAGAAGGCAAGAGGAAACAAGGACAACAAAAGGATGGATGTATTGCATGAGACACCTTTAACAGACATGACTGTCAATGAAGTTAGGACCAGTGGCACCTATTTTAGAGGGACTGTGACAGTTTACATTAAACATTTAATCAATAATATCTATGTGTGTGTGTATATATATATATATATATATATATATATATATATATATATATATATATATATATATATATATACACACACACACAAACACACACATATATATTATTCTGTCTATTGCTGTCTTACATGATTGTTTTTACTCCACGATTTATTGTGAAGACACCTTCAGAAACAATTACCTGAATTTCAACAGTCAACATCCCACCTTTATGAAAAAGAATATTGTGAAAGGCCAATATGTACACATCAGCAGACTTGTCATTGAAGACGGCATGTTTTTTTTTTTTTTTTAGAGACTGTGACATTCTCAAACGGTATTTTTTAGAAGGAAACTACCCTGCAGATTTCCTTTACTCTGGTTTTGAACAAGTTTCCAGTTGCAGACCTTCTCATGACCAGCCCATTTTTTAGTATAGTTTTAACATGCACAAAAATCAAGGCGATGTCAGTTCTCGTTTTACACTACCAATCTGTTCAACTGTGAGAGAGGGGAGCTTTGAGCAGCCTATCTGTCCCTGGAGGAGTGGTTTCAGCCCAGAAATTAGTAGTTTATTTGCCATTTTGGGCTAATTTCTATCTCTTTCATTTCCCTGCTATAAAACCAACATTTGCGCAGTTTTGCCCGCCGGGCAGCACCAGTTAGCTAGGGTATAACTATTCCCGGCTTCACAAAGTCTACTCTTCAATTTTTCCCTTGGAACTAGGCAAACTTTCAACTTAAGCACTAAAACCATTCACTTCTCAGCTTGGCACTTGCTCAAAAATCATACCAAGCACTAATAAACCTTAGCACTAGAACCTCCTATACTGTAGGGAAGGAAAAGGCTCTCCATTCAACCTTACCAGCCAACCAGTAAAACAGCTCACTGTACATATCCAGGCATGTCCAAAGGGCAGGTTCAGGTGTACTCTCCGGTCCAACTGGTGAATCTGGGCAT
Source organism: Protopterus annectens (assembly GCF_019279795.1). Lineage (NCBI taxonomy): Eukaryota > Metazoa > Chordata > Ceratodontiformes > Protopteridae > Protopterus > Protopterus annectens. Next base: position 759,401,733 of record NC_056743.1, on the reverse strand, counting down.
TTTGAGGCAATGTTCAACTGCTTCATGTACACAGATAACCCTCTCCTCCTACCACCAAACACTAATACATGCGAGAGATGCAATTATACAGCCAGACTGGAGGCTAAGCTCTCTTAACCCAAGACTGGACCAGACAGTCAAGAGGAGAAGGGAATTACTTGCATCAAACCACCAGTCTCACATAGACCTATGAAACCAGCACCGGCAAAAAACACACAAATACACATAAACATACTCGGAGGCCCTAAATAAAAATCTGCAAAAGCAACAGAGACCTCCAAAGCAGACATCCAAGCAACCTCCACCCCCCAAACACAAACCATGAAACACATACTTCACAAAACCAGTGTGCCACACAATCACAACCCTTAAGGCAAAATAACATACCCAACACACTAGTAATAGGTGACTCTATAGTCAGGCACACTGACGTCCCATTCACTAGGCTGAACAAGGAGAAGGTTACTGTTAGCTGCCTGTCAGGTGCCAGGATCCGCCACATAACACAAGCATGCAGTCACTCCAGAACAAGTACAAATACAGCTCTGTCATTGTCCATGTTGGTGTGAATGACCTGAGCCATACCTCCTTGGACTACATGAAACGAGACATAGAAGAGCTCTCTGATAACATAGCCCAGGCCAGTATGACCCTGACCCTGAGTAGCATCCTGCCCTCATCAAGAATGATACCACAGTACACAGGAAAAATGATGAATTTCAACAACTGGATAATCTTCTGGTGTCATTCAAATGGGATCCGGTGTCTGTCAGCTTGGGATAACATGTTCAACAAGCCACACTGCTTCACTAGAGATGGCTTGCACCTGTCACCCTTAGGCTTTTGAATACTGGCCAAGGCTCTTGCCACCCCCATAGTGCCTTTTTTAAGCATGGCTTAAAAGACAAACCCACTGCAGTAAATAGCGCAAGTAACAAAAAACTGTGGGTAATGCTACTCAATGCCAAAAGTCTAAACCTCAAAATGCTTGCACTCAAGGCACTCCTCAGTATGGAGAAAATCAATATATGTGCAGTAACAGAAACCTGGTTTAAGGCTCCAGAGAGCACCCCAGCACTACCAGGCTACAACTCATACCATACATTTCAGCCACAAAACCCAGACCGAAATACAAAAGGTGGGGGTGTATCCATATTTATCAAGGATACCTACACCTCCAGGTTAGTGGAACAGTACGATGCTTTAGAGATCATTCATGTGCAACTAACAATGGGCAGAATTGCAATTCAAATTGTAGCTTGCTACAGATCACCCACCATGTCCCAGTACCCCCATTCCGCATTTCTGGAAACACTGGGAAACATAAAGGTCCTACCAAACACCCTGATATTGGGTGATTTCAATTACCCAAACATTAACTTGGAGAACTACTCAAGTATTAACTCCCTTGCACAACATTTCCTAGAATTTATAAATTCAAATGCCCTGGATCAACTGGTCAACACCCCCACCAGAGGTGACAACATATTGGACCTGGTCATCACCAACATGGGCGACTGGTGTTCCACATCGGAGGTCAACCACTCGCTGGTTAGATCTGACCATAAACTAATCACTCTAAATATCCACATTCCACCCCCACACCCGGTCAAAGAAACCACCATGAAAAACTTTTCAAAAGCAAACTTCACATTACTTAAGACCAAGGTGGAAAGTTTGAAATCCCCCATGCTAAAGGATAATGCTGCCCAAGCTGTAAAATCCTTTACTAATGCACTCTACGGGCACCTACAAGAATGCATGGATCATGCTATCCCAACCAAAAGCAAGACTCACTCCTCCAGGAAAAGGAAACCAGTCTGGTAGACCCCTGCCATAAACAAGCTATACAATAGATGGACAAAACTAGTACAGAAAAGAGTAAAATCCCAAGATGGGAAGACATCCCAGTATCAGCAAGAAACTATGATCTCTCATAAAATCATCTAAGGCTAGCTTCGAAAGAAAAATTGCCAAGGACTCCAAAGATAACCACAAGATATTCTTTAGCTATGTCAAGAATCTAAGTGGCAATTCGCAGATCTGCTCAGAGTTAGTGCAAAATAGCACAAAATACACTGAACTGACTGATATCGCCAACATCCTGGCAGACAGAATCAGTGCAAACTTTAGCCACCTCTCACCCCCAAAAGGGCCCATAATCATACCAGAAGAATGTAGTGCCCCTGAACTCACAGAGACTCAGGTTAAAACAGCCCTCTCCAAAGCCAAAAACACAGCATCAGTGGGACCAGATGGTGTCCCAGGCTGCATTCTACATGAGCTCAAAGATGAACTAACCCCTCACCTAAATGCACTGTTCAAACTCAGCTTCTCCACAGGCTACGTGCCCATAGAGTGGAGCACAGCAACAGTTATTCCGCTCCACAAAGGTGGAGCCACAACAAACCCTGGGAACTATTGCTCTATAATCCTGACTAGCTTGGTCTGCAAGGCGATGGAGCGCATCATCATGGATCTCATTAAAAGAGACATTGGGAACCTGCAAACACTGGACCCTACCCAGTTCTTCTTTTCTAAGGGCAGATCATGCCTCCTAAACCTGGTGGACTTCTTTAAGACAGCTACCAAAGCTATAGATGAGGGAAAGCTGGTCCACACAGCCTACCTAGACCTCGCAAAGGCCTTCAACTCCATTCCCCATTCTGGTATTATAGACAAACTCACCAGCCTGAACATAAACCCCTACATCATGAGATGGGTTGCCAGCTGGCTCACAAACAGAATCCACATGGTAAGAGTTGCGGGAGCTAGGTCTGACTCTAAACCATTTACAAGTGGTATTCCCCAAAGTGGTTAGAAAATCCTTCTATGTGGCCCACCTAATCACACAAGGGTCTGCATCCAGATCAAAAGAGGTAATTGTGCCCCTCTACGTATCACTCATCAGATGCATCATAAAGTACAACACCCCATTTGGGATGTACCTTACAAGACACCTGCAACAGCTGGAAGGACCACAGAAGTACCTCACCAAGAGGATCACTGGCCTGAAACAGATGCCCTATGCAGCTCAACTGAAGAAACTCCAGCTGTACTCGATTGCATACTGCCTACTCAGAGGTGATCTCTGCCTGACATACAAGGCCATGTACAACCCAGAATTGATGGACATGCTCCACCTAAAGAAAACCTTATCCCCTCGAGCCACACGCTCTAGGTATCTAAACCTCACCACAACAATAAATAGGACGTGCTGTAGGGATAGATTCCTGTCCCAGAGATTTCCCATGCTCTGGAACAAGATTCCAATCTATATTAGGCTGAGCTCCTCACTAACACTCTTCAAGAGAAACCTTGATGAGTGGATGAGAAACAGGAAGTTTACCCCAAGGATCACTTCAGTGGCTCTGCTGGACAGAGGCACAGGGAACTAATCTAAGGGGGCGGCGAAAGCCAAGACATTCTGGCTAGGCTTAGGGCAGATAGCCTAGTACCTACCTATGAACCTAATCTCTTTGGATTCCAACATTGGACAATGTATCACCACAAAGCATTATTAATGTTAACCAAGAACTTTGCAGAGCTTTGGGTCCCACCCTCACATTTTGTTTTCAAAAAAAATATGTAATTTAAATCTTTGTTTAAATCTGAGAAAAAAATGGTATAATTTGTCAGTTTCTAATAATATAGGCATGTGGTAAGTCATGGTGAATGCTGACACACCCCCCTGGACTGAATGGTAATTTAAACATAAAATGTTTACTCAAATGGAATAGACAGCTCATGACATCCACATTGTGGGTTGAGCTTTCTCTCTTGTATTTTCAGCTGTTTACTTTGAATTTTCATTCACTCATATTTGAATACTGAAAGATTTCTGATAAAGTTCGATAAAGAATGAAAGCGTTCAAATCAGAAATTTGTTTTTCTAGTTCTTTTTCCTTCCTTCGTTATAGGTTATTTTATATATATATAAATAAGTATTTGCTCACTTCATGCAATGGGTCACCCATAATTGACATGCCCAGCTCTGTAGCCTCTCTACTTAAACAGTCAGTTAACTTGTCATTATGCTTAATGACAAGTTCCATATACTCAAACCCATGTCGATCAAACATCTATAATAGTTCTTTATGAAAACACGAGATAGGAATTAAACCCAAAGGAAACCATCATAAACAGAGGCATTTTGGCACAATTAATAAATCAATTATCTTGATAGGCTGTGTAAAATTGATATTCGTATGTGAAATGTGGCAAAAATGTAAAAGGTGGGGAAGTCACAAAGTTGGGGATGTTATGAAACAATAAGATAAGAATCATGAAATCAGATAAGGGGAGATATATTGTGATCAGGAATTGTTCTGATTACAATAATATGATGAGGGAGTTATTGCTGGGTAAGGCATAAGTAAGTTATTCACTGAATTAATTAAATAGGGCTTATAAGAAGGTGAGGGGGGTATCTGCAAGATTTATTTATAGAAGAAAGTATTTCTATCGATGAATATAATTTCTTGAATATGCTCCATCCATCATTTTTGGATTGCCTAAAATCCATAACAATCTTTTACAGATACCAATGTGCCCAACTGTGGATGCAAGGGAGTCGATAACACATCCTTTGGCTAAATTCCTTGATGTCAAGTTGAAAAATCTTATAATGAGTGAACCCAACCTATGCAGGGACTCATGGGATTTTCATAACAGAATGAATTCCATGGAATATAATGATCAAAGTATATTTATTACAATTGATATTAAAGAGTTATATACAGTTATACCTCATGGTTTGGGCAATGAATGGTTTTGTGAATATCTATTTGATAAGGGGCTCCCACAGACCTTAATTAAAACTTTTGAGCATTTGACTGAATTAGTATTAACTAACAACTTTATTTTATTTGAGATGGAACAGCTTTACGGGTAGAAGCAGTGGCTATGGTGTCAGCATATGTGGGACTTTATGCAAACACAGTGATGCTACAATGGGAGAAAAAATATTTATATAGTTCCCCAGTTTTTGAACATTGCCAGATGTATATTAGTTTCTTGGATGATATTTATATTTTTTGGAATGGGCCTCACACATACTATTAACAATAAGGAAATTTCATATTTGGATGTATGGCTAATGAAAGACACTATTAATAAGTTTTTTTTTATCCCAAATATATAGAAAGAAGACACAGTCTAATAGCTTTTTACATTATGAGAGCACACATACATATAAAAAGAAAAAGGTGGTTGTCAAGGGACAATTCGTTAGAGCAGCCCAGATGGTGAGCATGTTTGAGACATTCTTGGATGAAGGTGAAGTGCTGAAAGGAATGTTTATTAAAACAGATTATCCAACGAGCTTAGTTAATGAAATTACGGTTGAAGTTATTAATAAGCATGAAAGAGGTTACTTTCTCTCATTCTTGAATGGATCTTGGTTTACCTATGGGGTTGATGTTAGTGTAGGGGACACTATACTACAGGGTAACGGATTTTTTTAATGAAATAATGAGGGAAGACACTAGACATTTTCAGGGCACCTTTATTACCACCTTTAATAGAAATAGCCAGCAGATTGCTGACATTTTATTTAAGAATTGGGCTATTTTGTTGAATGACAAGGATATTGGGGATCGTGTGAGTGAAAAGCCAAATATAGTATACCTGAAAGGAAGTAGTTTGAAAGGTATTTTAGAATCTAATGACAGGGGCCAACAACAGGGGGTGATGAATGTGGAGCTTCTGCCTATTGGTCCTATATGTTAGAAAGGAATTCTGATAAGATCAATAAAATGTTTTTTATATAGGCAAAACCGAAATAAAATTTAAAAATAGAGCACATGAACATCTTAGGGATATTAAATAAGAACAGAGATGAATGCTCTTGCTAAGCATTGTATGGAAATACCTGACCATTCTTTTACATTCATTATACTTGTTATCCTTGAAACAGATGAAAGAGGTGGGCCATGGGCACTTTTATTAGAAAGGCGCTCTTATGGCAGATATGCTTAAATGCAGCACAATGGTGCGCTCTAAATGAATTTTTTTCCATCCCTTGTCTTTTAAAATTAAAAGCACCAGGAAGAGAATGTATGCACATGTTTTCTTGGTTAAAAAGTAGTTTTAATGTATATATATTTGCATATACAAGTATAATATATATTATATATGTATATACAAGTATGTGTGTAGGTATTAGCATATTTATATTTAAATATGTTGAGCTTTAATCTGATTTATTAATATTGAGCCCTATTGGTGTGTAGGTTGTTTAAATATAACGTTCAGCATACTTTCATTGTTATGAATGTATGTTGTTTTTTGAATATGGTGTAATGTTTAAGTAACTCTATGTGGATAATTGGTTTTGTATGTGATTAGTTGAGCAAGGGTATGTGTAGGTTTTGAAATGTTTTTAGTGGTTGTACTGTGCATTGGTATATATCTGATGAAGTCTCTGATTGAACAGGAACGAAAGCACTTATGTATTGTTCTGATATTAAATACTTGCACTCTACTTGTGGACTTGCTTATTTCACTTGCTACTTGCTGTAAAACCTGATTTTTTTGTTTGTTTGCTTCATTTATATTTTATTATTCAAAATAGTAACCAAAGGTTGGTGGTCAGTTTCAGTTTGAGTAGGTCAGCCATAAATATAATCATGGAACTTCAAACATGCAAACACAGTTGCCAAAAGTTCTTTTTCTATTTGAGCATAATCCATCTCAGTTTGGGTTAGAGTTCTGTATGCATTGGCTACTGGTCTAACCACTTGAAGAATGACTGCAATAATTCCAAACTTTAAAGCATCACAAGAAAGAGTTATTCGTTTGTGAACATCATAATATCTTAAGGTGAGCGGACTGGCAATTTTCTGTTTCAGGGCATCAAATGCCCTTTGGTGTTGTACTGACCAGGATCAGGTTACATCTTTGTGTGTCAGCTCTCTTAATGGTGCTAAAATCTCACTTAAATCAGGAATAAACTTTCCCAAATAGTTGACCATGCCAAGAAAACGTCGTAAAGATGTGGTATTGTCTAGAGCTGGCATCTCAAGAATTGTTGTTTGCTTGGAAGGATCTAATTTCAAGCCTGAATTGGTAAACAAATGACCCACATAGGTAACTTCTTTCAGCCTGAATTTACATTTCTGAGAATTTAGTTTAAGATTCACTTCACAAGCCATTACAGAACTTTCCTGAGGTTTCTATCATGTTCGAGTTCACCATTGCCTCCTACAAGAATCTAATCTACTATAACAGCACATGGATAACCTGACAAAGAGTGTTCCATCGCATGTTGAAAGACTTCACTGGCAGAATTTATCCCAAATGGCATTCTCAAAAATCTGTACCTACCAAATGATGTACTGAAAGTGGTTAGCAATGAAGAATTTTGATCAAGCAAAATTTGTCAAAATGAGCTTTTTGCATCTGAGAGAGAAAAAATGGTGGCATTTGTCATAAAGGCAGCAACTTCTTCAATTGTACGTATTTGATGATGAGGTCATTTTAGTGCTATGTTGAAGTCTGTTGGATCAGTATATATTATAATACCATCTGAACTTTTCCTATGCACTACCACTGTTTGGATCTTCTACTGGAAAAATTACTCCTAGGTGCAGCATTCTGTCTAGCTCAGCTTTGATTCTGCCTTGCAAGGCTACAGGAACTTTCTGTGCTGGTCTAATGACTGGGCTTACCTTGTGGTCTAACTTCATGGAGTACACAACTGGGTGGTTGCCTAGTCTGTCTTTGAAAATATCAGCATAGTCATCAAAAATAGTTTGTGTGAAATTTTCATTGTTACATGTGCTTATATGGTGGACTTCTTTATTAAATGAAAGCAGTCCCATTTTCAGACTATCCTTGAGGCCTAATAATGATGGCACATATCTCTAGACTACATAAAACTGCAAGTCATAGCTGTTCCCAGAAGAATAACATGAAAGCACTACTAAGCCTTTGGCTTGGAACTCTTCAGCACCATAAGCAACAAGCTTCACACATTTTGCCAAATCAAGTTTCTCACCAGCTTTTACTCTACCAAACACATCTGTTGACATAAAATTGGACTTTGAACCAGTATTAACTTTGAGCTCTGCAGTTCTCCAATTAATAAGAACAGTAAAAAATACTTCACTCTTTGCCCACAAATCTACTGCATTGACTGTTTCACCAAGCAAAGACACACCATCAACATAAAAAGTATGGTCGGAGCTTTCTAACTGATCAACTTGCCTCTCGGAGTGCTTTTTTTAATAAAAGATTGTGCCCCTTTAGATTTACAGAGCCTTATGAAATGATTCTGCTTTTTACATGATGACCCTGCTGACTAAAAGCTAATCACTTCTCTCGCTTGGGCTCATGGCTACCTCCACAATAACAACAGTTGATTATGAGGCTTGTCACAGGTTTTGCTGAGTCACCGTTCTGCTTTACTGTGTGTGCCCTAGATTTCACTGTAGTGGCTCTGGGTGTTGCTGAAGTGACCACAACTTTAGGCCTGTATTTCTTAACCTCATGCTGCATACTATCAACATTAGCACTGGAAGGTACTGCAAGCATGTTCTCCTCATTTGTAAGCATATTTGTGTGCTTTTCTGTAAGCTCATGTATCTGACAAATCTCTATGTCCTTATTCAAAGTTAAATCACTGTCTCAAAGCAAAATCTTTCTTACTGCATCATATTTAATACTACACACAATCCTGTCTTTTATCAACTCTTCTCTCAGATCACCAGATCTGCAGTTGTTTTCCTTAATTCTCTAGTTGGTTATACAGGTTCATAGGTTTGGTACTTGGCTATTAGCCCTAGGCCCTATACAAGCCTAGCCATAACAATTCCCTGGTTATTTCTTCATAGGTTCCTAGGTTGGTACTAGACTATTGGCCCTAGGACCTTTACAAGCCTAGCCATAACAATTCCCTGGCTATTTCTTCCTACACTATTTACTTCCCTGGACCCCTGCAAGCAGGGCGACTGATGTAATCCCCGGGATGAATTTCCTTTCTCCCATACAATCATCAAGGTTCCTTTTGAAGAGGGCCAAAAAGGTGGTCTGCTTGACATATATGGGCAGTCTATTCCAGAGTCTGGGGAGTCTCTGAGTCAGGAACCTAACCCTCCAGCATCTTTTGTTTATTGTGATGACAAAGTTTAGATCCCTGGAGCTTGTGGCTCTGAGGGATTGGGATTTTTTTAAGTGTAGCATGTCCAACAGCTCTGGATTTGACAAGGCCTTGTATGTTAAGCAGAGATCACCTCTGAGTAGACGATATACGACAGAGTATAGCTGGGGTTTTTTAAGATGGTCAGCATAGGGCATCTGCTTTAGGTCTGTGATTCTTTTAGTGAGGTATTTCTGCAGCCTTTCCAGTTGTTGCAGATGTCTTGAGAGGTGCATACCAAATGGGGCGTTGTATTCTATAATGGGTCTAATGAGGGATGAGTACAGTGGGACAATGACCTCTTTTTTCTGGATGAAAATCCCTTAGTGATGAGGTGTGCCACATAGAAGGATTTCCTGACTGTTGTGGCAATGTGGTTATTGAAGGTGAGACCACTGTCCACCTGTGTCCCTAAGTCTCTTATTACACTTTCGGTGTTTAGTGTACTGCCACCTATGTGGTAATTCATGGGTACATGTTTTTTCCCAAAGGGGATAACTATACATTTTTTGGCATTGAGCTTGAGCCCATGGCTCTGGCACCAAGCATCTGTTTCTGTAAGGCCCTTTTGTAGAGTATCCACATCATTTGGGGATTCAATAATGGCTCCCAGTTTGCAGTCATCTGCGAACTTTGTTAGCCAGAGTCCCTTAATGTTGGCCTGTACTTCTGAGAAGTACATGCCAAACAAGAGTGGTCCCAGGACTGAACCCTGAGGTACTCCACTTGTCACTTGTCTGGTGCTGGATTTGAAGTCAGCTACTTTTACAGTGTGGATTCTGTCAGTAAGCCAGTTGACAACCCATCGAGTGATGTAGGGATTAATGCCTAGCTTAGTAAGTTTATCTATGATTCCAGAGTGGGGGATGGTGTCAAAGGCCTTGATGAGGTCCGGATAGGTTGTGTGGACTGCCTTACCCTCATTCACTGCTCTGAAGACTGATTCGAAGAAGTCAATCAGGTTCAGGAGACAAGATCGGCCCTTCACAAACCCAAGCTGGGTGGGGTCCAGTGTTTTAAGGTTGCCAATGTCTTTGTTTATAAGTTCACCAGAAAAAAGCAACGGCCAACCTCCGCTCAAAACCAAACCAGAAATAAAAAGTCCAAACGGATCCGGAGACTGCCACAGACCACAAGTATCACAAAATGATAAATTCAAAGATATCCAAAGATTAACGCTTTATTTAAACTGCGTTTTCGTCCACAAGTGACTTCAACAGATAACAAAGTATGCTCGACACAAAATGAGCTTTTATACATGTGTAATAAAATCTTGTCCAATCATAACAGTCGTTCAATTTAAAAAACTTGGTATTTTGTACTTCTTTTCCTTATCAAATTAATATTAATAAGAAACAAGCAGATTAAAAGGTTTCAACACACTATAATGCAGTTTACTCAAACACATTCAATTTTATTGTATTTTATAAATGTTTTAAACTTATTTATTTATAAACAAAAGGTGGGACATAAGGAAAAGAAGTACAAAATACTAAGTTTTTTAAATTGAACGACTGATATGATTGGACAAGATTTTATTACACATGTATAAAAGCTCATTTTGTGTCGAGCATACTTTGTTATCTGATGAAGTCACTTGTGGACGAAAACGCAGTTTAAATAAAGCGTTAATCTTTGGATATCTTTGAATTTATCATTTTGTGATACTTGTGGTCTGTGGCAGTCTCCGGATCCGTTTGGACTTTTTATTTCTGGTTTTGTTTATAAGTTCCATGATAATACGTTCCATGGCCTTGCAGATCAGGCTTATCAGACTAATGGGGTGGTAGTTCCCGGGATCCAAGGTGGATCCTCCCTTGTGGAGTAGAATAACTGTAGCTGTGCACCACTCAGTGGGCATGAAGCCTGAGGTGAGGGTATAATTAAACATGACACTTCGGGGAGGTGCCAGTTCATTTTGTAGTTCATGTAGTGCACCGGATGTCATCTGGTCCCATGGATGCTGTATTCTTAGCTTTGGAGAGTGCGTTTTTTACCTGTGTGGCCATTATTACTGGAATATGGCAATCTTCCGGTATTGAGATGGGCCATTTAGGGGGTGAGAGGGGGTTGAAGATGGCACTGAATCGATCTCCCAAGATATTGGCAATATCCTTGGGATCAGTATATTTAATGCCATTCTGTTGTAGCTTAGAGCAGATCTGAGCATTGCCATTTAGATTCTTGACATATCTATAGAATGCCTTGTGGTTGTTTTTGGAATCTTTAGCAATTTTATTTTCGTAATTTGCTTTGAAGGATTTTATGAGGGATCTCAGCTTCTTACTGAGGCTTGTAAGGGAGTTTTTTGCACCCTGGGATTTGCCTCTTTTCTGCAACAGTTTCTTCCTTTTGTTGTAAAGTTTGTTTATGGCAGGGGACCACCAGATTGGCTTCCTTTTTTTGGAGAAGAGCATCTTGGTTCTATTTGGGATGGCACGATTCATACATGAGTGGATGTGCTCGTACAGTGCCTTAGTGTAGGACTCAGCAGTCGAACTTTCAGTTCCCATCTGCATGGGTGTCATGAAGTTTGTAACTTCTGACTTGAGTAGCATGAAGCTGGCGTTGGAGAAGTTTTTTAATGAGGTTTACTTACTGGGGGGTGGGATGTGGATGTTAAAGTTGATTAGCTTATGGTCTGACCTGACCAACGAGGGAGTGACCATAGGTGTGGAGCATCGAATTCCCATGTTGGTAATGACCAGGTCTAGGATATTGGAGTCCCTGGTAGGACTATGGATTACTTGATCCAGGGCATTGGAATTTATGAATTCCAAGAACTTTTGGGAAAAGCCATTGGTACACGAGGAGTTTTCCCAGTTAATGGCAGGATAGTTGAAATCACCCAGTATTGGGGTGTTTGGTTGTATATTAATATTTTCCAGTATGTTTAGAAAAGTGTAGTAAGAATCTTGGGGCATGGTGGGGGATCTGTAGCAAGCTACAATTTGGATTGCAGTCTTACCTAGTGTTAGTTACACCTGGAGAATTTCAGATGCATTGTGTTGGGCAACTACCCTCGTGGTGTGAGTATCCTTGGTGAATATGGACACTCCTCTACCTTTAGTGTTTCGATCCTGGTTTGGTGCCCGAAAAGTGTGGTAAGAGTTGTAGCCTGGTATGGCAGGTGTGCTCTCTGGAGACTTGAACCAGGTCTCAGTTACTGCACAGATATCAATGTTCTCCATTTTTAGGAGTGCCTTGAGAGAGTGCATTTTGAAGTTTAGACTTCTAGCATTGAGTAGCACTACCTTCAGATTTTGCATGCTTGTACCTTTTACGGTGGTGGTTTTGTCCTTTGAACTTTGCCTAAAAAAGGCACTATAGGGGAGGCAAGAGCCTTAGCCAGTAACCTGAATCCCAGGGGCGACAGGTGCAGACCATCTCTGGCAAAGCATCATGGTCTGTCGATCATGTCGTCCCAGGCAGACAGATACTGGATCCCTTTTGAATGACACCAGAAGCTTAACCAATTGTTGAAGTCAATCATTTTTGTCCTTATATTTTATTATCATTCTGAGCAAAGGCAGGATGCTACTCAGTGCTAGGGTCATACCTGCCTGGGCCACATGATCCGAGAGCTCTTCCACGTCTCTTTTCATGTAGTCCAGAGAGGTACATCTCAAGTCATTCACTCCAACATGGACAATGAAGAGTCATATTTTTACTTGTTGTGGAGTGACTTGAGTGCATGAGTTATGTGGCAGATCCTGGCACCCAACAGGCAGCTGACTGTAATTTTCTCCTTGTTCAGCCTGGTGAGTGGGACATCAGTGTGCCTGACTATAGAGTCTCCTATGACTAAAGTGTTGGGTACATTTTTTTGCCTTAGGGGCTGCTGTTGAGTGGCATACTGGTGTTGTGAGCTATGTGTCACTTTGGTTGTAACTGGTGTTTGTTTGCGTTTCAGCTTCGGAGGTCCTTGTTGCTTGGCCAAGTTAATGTTAAGGGCCTCCGCCTATGTGGGTTTAGCATTGCTATGTGTGGGTGTTGATGGTATGGATTTTGAAGGGCTGTGTGTTGCTTGACGTGTAGTGCAGGTGTTAACCTTCTCCTCTTGGCTGTCTAGCACAATCTTGGCTGGAGAGAGCTTTGCTTCCAGTTTGGCTATGTAACTGCATCTCTTGCAGGTTGTAGTGTTGGGTAGTAGGACGGGAGGGTTGTCTGTGTACATGAGGCAGTTGCTACATTGCCTCAGCATGCCCAGATTCACCAGGTGGACAGGAGAAATCACCGGAAGCTGACCCTTGGATATGCCTGTTTAGGTGCTTTTTGTAAAGTACAAGAGCTGTTTTCCCTTTCCATTGCAAGGTACTTTGCAATTATAGATGGTTTAGTGCCTACGATTAATTTATGTATATGCTGTAATAGTTTCACCAGATTTTGATCTCTTCTTTAAAACATGTGCCTTTCCATTGTAACATTTGTTTGGGGGTTGTACATTTCTCTAAATTTACATTTTAAGCACTCGGGGTCTTCCTGCTTCTTAGCAGGTACCACAATATGGCAGTCTTCCCCCTCCCCTGCAAACACAGTAGGAGCATACACAAATGAACATTCCCTTTCAATGGCTTCTGAGCCAGTTCAATTAAGCAGAATAAACGCGCTTGCATGTGCGTCTTTGTCAGAAAAAGCAGCCTGTTTGAAAATATCATACTCTTGCTCACGCTCCAATTTTCTGCAATATTATTATCAAATACAAATGAACCAGGTCTGCGAAATCCTTCTGCCATCCTAACAAACAGTAGTATAAACCTGCCCTTGTAATTATGTTCAAACATACACCAGGCACTTGAAAAATATTCAACTGCACAACAATCTTTTTGAAATAACTGTATTCTGTGAAATAACTGTCCTGAAATACTGCATACACTTGCCAAGACTTTGCACACTTCAGATACTTTGAATAACTTTCGTTGATGTGGAAAAGAAGCACATAGTGAAAAATAACGGTCATTTTCCCTTTTTTATGTATTTAGTGAAATTCAGAAGTTATTTTAAGCATTTATGTAAGCATTGTGGGTACTTTTACCAACATGCCACAGTTCTAAACATTTCATTTAATTAGGAATTCGTTTTGAATGCTTTGTTTCATATTCATTGTATAAAAGTTAATTTAAACATGTTTTAGTACCTGGAATTATCTTTCTGACCTGTTTGCGAGTTGTTTGAGCTTTGGATGAGTCACTTATGTATATTCCTCCATTACTGACTGTGCACGTCATGGTTTTCACTTTGCATCCCATTCTGACACAATGTCACTCATCTTGTGTATTCAAATAAGACAAAGAGGCTTGGGTGTTCATTTTTAAGTTATTTATTACACACACACATTAGAATGGATAACTGGAACATAAAACCTAAATGAACGAATGAACTAACTTACTGACTGTTAACACACATGCATGCTTTCACTCTGGCTGCTCACTCAAAATGGCACTCTTGCTTGCACTTGTTCGGTACTTATATGCATGTGCCCATAGACTGGAATGGCTCTTAAAGGTATAAAACACAGTCTGATTTACAAGATCACCCTTTGACAAGACAAATTGGGTCTGGTACAGTGTTTGGAGATTTCCTATGTCATTATTGATCAGGTCCATGATAATCCTCTCCATGGCCTTGCAGATAAGACTGGTCAAGCTTATGAGTCTGTAGTTCCCTGGGTCAGTTTATAGGCCCTCTTGTGCAGAGGGACAAGTGTTGTAGTCCTCCATTCCTCTCAGACAAAGTTCATCTAGAGGTTGTGGCTAAAGAGGGTTTCTAGTGGGCCTGATTGATTTTATTTCAAGAAACATCCTGGAATGTTGTTTGGACATATTCCCTCATAATGATTGGTAGGAGGATGGTTACAGACATTTCTTTTTCTGTGGTAGGAGGTGATGGGGGAGAAACTTAAACTGAACTTGTTGGCCAGCAGCTTTGCTAAAGATTCAGGCTGGGTGTAAGTGTTGCTATTCATGATTAACTTGGCATATTGCTGAGCATTTCCCCTGAGAATACAAACCTAATTAAAAAAAAGCCTTAGGGTTATCTTTCACCTGGGAGGCAATCTTTGACCCATAGTTTTCTGTGGCAGATTTGAGCAGCTCTAATTTGTTTGTTTAGACTGGTGAGTGACTCTTTGCACTGTTTTGTCTGTTCTTTTTTGGCTTGGGAGATAATTTATTTCCCTCGGCTTCAGTAAGTATGACACTGGGTGTAAAGAACTTCTATTTGCTTTTTTGTTAATGACAGAAATTCCTTTAAAGTGTAAAATGTAATGTAGACTCTGTCTCTTATGATTCCTGATCTGTGGGGTGCATACCATCATACCTGGAGATTTTGAATGAGTGGCAATCAGAAGTGTACATAGAAATGTTATAAATGTAGAAGGGAAGGGTTGCTTCTTATACTTTTCTCCTAATATCTGGAGGAAAATTCAAACACTGGCATTATTTTTGTTGCCCCGTTCATCATCTATGTTGCAATCATTATGCAAGAAGTTGGTAGCTTTGTGATTTTTGCCTCTGATGAGATAAGCTGTGAGATTATCTAGGGACGCTTCCCATTTATTGCTGTACCTCTGCTACAATATTCTGATGAGTACTACATTTATGGAATATGTCAACCTGTGCTGTATATGCTAGTCATTTACCTTTCTTTGTTTCTTCCATTTTTATGGAGTGTGGCAATTCTAAATGAATACAACCTTCCACAGATGCAAAATGCTGTTGAAGGTTGATGTAGACAGTTTTGCTGCATGATGGCAAGGCATACTGTTGACTTAGGAAATATGTTGCACATGGTAGTTCAAGAACAAAATCACATGGAAGATCTTTGCCTGAGGACATTATCTGGGATAACAAGAAGTCCTAGGCAATGTGTGAGCTAGAAAAAGTAGTCTGCATTGCATTATATTCATAACATAAGAAAGCGTAGACTTAGGGACTCTTTCCTGGCTGGCTTTTGCACATGCAGCTAAATACATTTCATGCTTGTTTTTTATGTTTTAATTGGAAAGTGAGAGGGTTATAATCTTTCTTAATACAATATATCCCTTTGCTTTTATAACTTTGATCATTTGCAATATCTGCATGCTTCTTCGTGTGTAAATTTGTATTTAAGTGTCTAAGTCTATTTGTCATTGTAGGGATTCCTGCTAACTTTTTTTAGGAAATTTTTTACTGATTTAATATATATGCAATATATTCACAGTAAGGAAAAAATTAAATATCCCATACTGCTACAAAATGTTAGAAATACACTGAATCATCAGGATAATCTTATACAATTAACAAAATAAGAGTCTTAGTATTTCAATAGCAACATTTCAAAGTTATCCCAACAACTAAACACCTTAGTATGATTTACAGATCTTGTTTAATCACTTCTTTTTCACTTTTACATATCACTGCTGTTAAATTCAAAAATCTTTGAATGTAGGAACTCAATTTGATTTCCTATTTTTTCTAATAATTTTTGTAGCTACTGCCAGAAGACAAAAAAAATTAATTGTTTGTTTTTCACAGATAAAGGAAGTGGAACATTCATTAGCATTGTTGACCTAGTTAAGGAACAATCATCAGACCATAACCCCCTTAAAAATGTTTATCTCTAACCCAATATAGATTTAATTTTTTACAGTCCATACACATATGTGCCCAATCATGTTTTACATCTTTACAGCATCTCCAGCAAATTGAAGAAGTCATTCTACTAAACTTAAAAATTTTATAAGGGACAACAAACATTCTTTGTATATATTTCCACATACAAATTTATCAGTATAAACCAGACAATGGGCCGGATTTACGAAAGCTTGCACGGAGTGCAAGAAGAGTGTAGGAGCTCATTGAGGCAATATGTCTGCCGTGCGATCCAGGTACAGCCAGCAGGGGCGTGCACGAGAGCTGCTAAAGCTACTCTTGCACGGACAGCGTCATGGTATGCAAATTACCTAATTTGCTGCTGAAAGCTATGCAAATGAGATAAATTTGCAATCCAGGAAACACTAACCTGTCCGTAGAAGATTAGTGTTATCTGCAGAAATGTAGTCCATTGGTAACGGAGTACCATTCTGCAAATAGCCAAACGGAGCTATGACAGCTCCAAATAAAGGATGCATACAGTTGAGGAAGCATTCCAATGGCCAAATATAAGGTCATTGGCATTTATAAATGTTTAAAATGATTAAAATCTAACTTTTTTCCCCCGATCTCCGATGTTTAAACATAGCGCAGCACCGTGCAAACATGCGGCGCTTTAAAGAACAAGAAAATAATTTAAAAATAGCCAAAAATACCCATTTTCAATAAAAAGCTTATCCTGTCATGCAGGTGAATAGCAGGCTGAAGACAACATGGCCACTGAGCAGTGGTTGCTAATGGGGGGAAGCTCAGTGTGAGAGATGTAACAATGCATTAGTAGGCAATCCTATGCAAATGAGGATAAGGATAGTGAATCCCAATTTTTCCCAGCATGTGGGCCATGTCCCAAGAGTGTAACTGTAGGAGTAGGTGAGTAGTAGAGTAGAATACAGGTAACATCATGAAGGGGTGTGTCAGAAAGGCTGTAAGCTTATTGGAGCACAGTGTCTTGCATTTGCCCAGAGTTGCTCAGGATTGCAAGAGACATGTCTACAGTTGTCCTTTTTGAAAACCAGAAACTAAAGGTGTACGCCATGAATATATCTGAAATTTCTTGCAAACATGCACACAGCATGTGCGCGCTCATTTGCCCGGCGCTGCCCTGGGCGGAAACAGAAAGGGAAAAGGAAGGAAAAGAAGTAGTAGGAAGTTAACCAAGGAGAACTAGCAGAGCTGTCAGGTGAAATATATCAGAATCAGACAATTACACAGGTAGCAGACTAGCCCAGCCCAGCACTTTAAACTCTGCAAACAGCATTCTTCCCTGTTTTTTCCAAAGAACTCTGCAACAATGCAGTATACAAAGAGGGAAAGCTTAAAAACTTTAAAGTCAGACAAAATGCTAGGGGCTGCTCTTGCTATCATAAACCAACATGTGCAAGGTGCTGAGGGTGGTGATGTTGTGAATGCTGCTGAGCAACCCACAGTGAGGAGATGGAGAAGAGTGTACAGACCCAGGGTAACCTACTAGGGGCTAAATGAGCTGGAGATAGTGGAGCACTATAGGGTGGACAGAGACCTCCTGCAGCAAATTGTTGAGCTGTGCCGGCCACGCCTCACACACAGAATCAACAGAGGGGAACCCATCCCAGTGGATACCAAGGTATGTGTTGGCCTAAGAATACTAGCTACAAGTACCTTCAAGAGACCAACTGGTGATATGATGGGGATTTCACAGGCATCAGCATCCAGGGTACTGCAGCAGTTCCTGGATGCCATGTCAGCACATGTCGGTGAGCACGTATATTTCCCCAATTCCTGTGAGGCATTGGCCAGCAATATGCATCTTTTCCACCAAATAGCAGAATACCCTGAGGTAGTGGGTGCAACAGACTGCACGCACATACACATCAAAACACCACACGGTGAGCGTAGTAGGGTCCACATCAACTGCAAGGGCTTCCCCTCCATCAACTTCCAGGTCGTGTGCGATGCCCAGGGCATAATAATGAATGTGTGTGCTGGCTGCCCTGGAAGTTATCGCAATCCCCACATCTGGCATCTGATGCAGCTGTACCAGAGATTTGCCAATGGGGACATCCCTGATGGTCACCTAGAGGGGGATGCTGGATATGCACTGGAGCCGTGGTTGATGACACCCATCAGAAATGCACACACACCTGAACAAAAACTTCATAATGAGTAATGCGCACAAACAAGAAACATAATTGAGTGTGTGTTTGGGATGCTAAAGTCACAGTTCCAGTGCCTGGACACATCTGGTGGAGCCTTGCAGTACTCACCAACTACATGTACCCAAATTGTCATGGTATGTGCCATGCTACACAATATGATCCTGCAGAAACAGCTTCAGCAGGAACAACATGGGGCAGGGCCAAACAACTCCCCACCATTGCCAAGGCCTGCACAAGCACAGCGTGACTCGGAGGAGGAACAACCTGAGCCTCCTCCAGTAGGCAGAAGGAGGCATGCCCAGTATGCCCTGGCCTTGGCAAAGAGGCAACGCATAGCACATACACTGACTCAGTAGGAACCCTGGAAATGACACCTCTCTCTCACTCGCACAAACAGTAAAAGGGATGCCTAACTTGACACTACCTGTTTTCAAACATGTATAGGGAGTGTAATATGTGCATCCGACATAGGCAGCCCTGCAGCACCACCTGAGGCATGAGTCCCTATTTTAAGTAATATAAAGCACTGCTAAGCAAATTTTACCAGTACTGAGCATATTTAAATACAATTGTGCACAGCTGTGCACTGTGCTAACCAGCACAACGTTGGGCAATTTTGGGAAAAGTCAAGCAAAGTTGGGTAGACATGCTCACACCTGCTTTATTGTTCCTTATCCGGTCAGGTCTGCCCAGCAGGAAAATACAAAGCAATGACAGGGCTCGAACTCAGGATACTGTGCACTATAGTCACAGTACTGAACCACTAAGCCATGATAGCATTTCACTGGCACAGACACAACTTAAGTCACTCACACATACCAGTTGGAGGGTCACATACCTAACAGTCACAGCCAGCAGGACAATTGTAGACAAACACAAACAAATGCTGTATCATGCCCTCTGAAGAGGCATATGAGTAACCTCCCCCAGGCCTATTCAGAAAGATAACAGCAGGCCAGGCAGTGTGATGTGGTTTGGGTAGGCTATGAAGTCACAAACTAATATGTGTGTAATTGGAAGCTAAGGTCTGTAGTACAGTGGTATGCCTCAAGCCAGTAGGATAGGCAACAGTACAGACTGAAATGGAGTACCTGACATAGCAGTGCAGGCCTAGCAAATGTGTATAAGTGTCAGGTGTAGCCCTCATCCTATGTACACCCACAGTAACAATCAGGTGTGCCCCCCAGGCAGAAATGTACAAATAATAGCTGCCCCCCCCGTATGTAGAAATGTTGATAAGTCTATGCAAATTGACTCGTGGAAGCCCTGCAGGCACAGCGTGCTTCCTGTTGATGTACAACACAAAGGTGAGCCCTGAAGTAAAATCCAACTTGATTTTTCACACACATATAGTATACATGCCCATAGTGGGCATGCTCACACACTTAAACAAATTTAGCAAATTTCAGTCAGCGACATACTGAAAGGTCATACTAGGCATGCTCACACACAAACAAATGAAGCAAATGTCAGTCAACAACATACTGAAAGGTCATACTGAGCACGCTCACAGACTTAGGCCATGTCTGAGACAGCAGTGGGCCACACATATCTGGCAGTTGCAGTTCTTACTCCAGACACTTATCACTATTCACCAATCCTGCCTTGTGCACACAGTGATATGAAAACAGACCCATATAATATATTGGACCCCTGTCATAATCAAACTATGTACTACAAGTACTTAAGTTGTTCAATGAAAGTGAAAATGCAAAGAAGATCAATAAATCTCCGATCAGTATTATCAAGAAACAATGAGCACTCCTAACATTATCCAAGCCATGTTCTGGCAAAAATATTGCCAACGAGTCTATAGAGAACCATGAAGCTTTCTTTAGCTATGTCATAAATATCAATGTAAACTCATATATGTTCTGAGTCAGTGCAAAGTGTAAATGAATACATGTACATGACTGACATTGCCAACATCTTGTCAGACAGGTTCATACATATTTACCCCCCTCTCACTGACAAAAGGGCTCATTACCATACCTGGAGATTGTGAAAACCCAGAAATCACATATACAATGATTAAACAGCTTTATCCAAACCTAAAAACACGGCGTCTATGGGATGACATGGTTTCCCTGGGTGTGTCATATGTGAACTCCAAAACAAACAGACCCTGGACCTGAACAGTCTGTTGAGACTCACCTCTGTACAGGATATGAAACTGTTGAATGGGTTACAGTAACGTTTGGCACACTCCACAAGTGTCGGTGCACAACAAAACATGGGAACTATAGTCTTATAAGCCTAATAAGCCTGATCTGCAAGGCCATGGAGTCCATCATTATGGAACTCATAAACAGAGCTATTGTGAGCCTACAATCACCCAACCTTACCCATTGTGGTTTGGTCAGGGGCAGATCCTGGTTCCTAAACCTGCTAGACAGTTTTCAAGTCAGTCACCCAGGACATACATCAATGAAATGAGCTCCATACAGCCTACATAGACCTTGAAAAGTCCTTTTCCAACATCCCACACACGTCGTATCCACAAAATCAACAACCTGTGCATAAACATGTATGTCATCTGATAGATTGCCAACTGGGGCACAGATAGATCCCGCAAGGTAAGAATTGTGGTCTCCTGTTCAAGCTGGTAGCAACTGCTGTCCCTCATGGCTCAGTCCTGGGACCCCTCCTGTCTGGTGTATACTTTTCAGAAATACAGTCAAACACATGAGGGCTATGTTTAGCAATGTTTGTGGATGACTGCAAAAAGGTTGTCATAATCGATGTTTGGGACAACAGAGACTTCCTTAAAAAGGGTCTCAGTCAGACAGATGTGGTGTCAAAATTATGGCCTCGAGCTACAGTCATACAAATACCACATAGGTGCCAACACCCTAAATATGATGGTAATAATAAGGGATCCATGGACACATGTGGATAGTCATCTTTACTACCAGAAACATATTCACAAAGTGGTTAGAAAATCATGCTGTGTGTTCCCACAAATTGCCAAGGTCTTTGCATGTAGGTCAAAGGAGGTTCCCTCTACTCATCAGTCATCAGACCCATCAGAGAGTATCATGGCACACTTGCAATAAATCTGATTAGGCACCTTCAGCAGCTGGAAAGACCACTGAAGTACTTCAACAAGAGGATTACTGGCCTCAAACAGTTGCCCCATGCAACAAGACTGAATTTAACTCAATCTGTTGCATACTGTCTACTCAGGCGATCTCTGCCCAACAGACAGGTCCATGTCCATTGCAGAATTGATGTACATGCGCTATCTGAAGTAAACCCAAGCTCACTGTGCCACATTCTCTAGGGATATCATCATCACAACAATAAATAGAACATGTTGGAGGGATATATTACTAACTCACAGACTTCCCTTGCTTTGGAACATGCTCCCAACCTACATTAAGCTGAGTCCCTAACTGAAAATCTTCCAGAGGAGCCTTGATGAGTGTATGTGAAACTGAACTGTCACACCATGTATCACTTCATCAGCTCTACTACACAGAGGCCTAGGGAACTAACACCATGTGTGGTGATAGCTGCACACTCTGGCTATACTAATGTATGCATTCAGGTAGATAGCCTATTACCTACCTAAGCACCTATATATATATATATATATATATATATATATATATATATATATATATATATATATATGTGTAGGGGGAACACAGTATAATAAGCCAAAGATGGATGGGCAGAGATGACAGGGAGCCATCCAGGACTGTCCCACCCAGCACACATCCCAATGGCACAAAAGACATGAGGTGCACATCTCACCCACTGTACATAACAGCCACCAGTATCTGTAAGCATTACAGTGTATGTGGTCCATGTGCCTGCTGTACAACATGACTGTACAATGAAGTACACATCTACTATCTGTAGACATGTACCTGTCACATAGGTTCATAGGTATGTAGTAGACTATCTTCACAAAGGCATATATTAGCCTAGGCAAGTTGTTCAGCTTTCACCACCCCAGTGGGTAGTCTCCCAAGCCCTAGTTCTAATAGTTAGTACCCTAAGCCCCTTTCTAGTGGGGCTGCTGATGTGATGCCTGGCATGAATTGTCTGTTTCCCATCCACTCATCAAGGTTCCTACTGAAGAATGTCAGCGAGGGGCTCTGTCTGATGTACATTGGGACTCTGTTCCACAGTAAGGCAAGTGTCTGGGATGGTACTCTATCCCACCAGCATGTTGTATTCATTGTTGTGATGAGGTTCATATCTTTGGAGTGTGTAGTGCAACTCAATTTTGTTATCTGTAGATGGAGCATGTTCAACAGTTACGTGTTGGACATGGCTCTGTATGTTAGGCAGAGTGTGCCTCTGAGTAGGTGGTATGCAACGGAGAACATATTTAGTTTTACTAGTTGTGTTGCATAACACAACTGTTTGAGGCCAGTAATCCTCTTGGTGAGGTACCTCTGTGGTCTCTACAGCTGCTGGATATGCTTAGTTGAGTACATCCAAAATGGTGCATTGTACTCAATGATGGGTCTGATGACTTAAGAGTAGAGGGCCACCACTACCTCTTTTGATCCTGACGCAAACCCTTTGTTGATTAGGTGGGCCACATAGAATTGCCCAATCACTTTGGTAACATGGTTATCAAAGGAAAGATGACTATCTACTTGTGTCCCCAGATCCCTTATTACCTTGTCAATTTTACACCTATGTGGTAGTTTGTGGGTACTTTGTTTTCACCAAAGGGGATTACTATGCATTCTTCCACATTGAGCTTGAGGCCATGATTCTGACACCGTACATCTGTCTCATAGAGTCCCTTCTGAAGAATATTTGTGTCATCTGGGGAATCTATTATGGCAAACACTTTACAGTTCCCAGCAAACTTAGTCAACCACAAACCTCCTGTGTTGGCATGTACTTTTGAGAAGTCTATACCAAACAGGAGGGACCCCGGACTGAACCCAGGAGGATACCAATTGTTACTGGTGTAGAGTCTGACATGTAACCAGCAACTCTTAATTTGTGGGATCGATCTGTGAGCCAGTTTGCAATCCATCTTGTGATGTATGGATTCATGACCAGGTCGGTGAGTTCATCTATGATACCTGAATGAGGAAGGGTGTCAAAGACCTTAGCAAGGTATAGGTAGGCTGTGTGGAGCTCATTTCAATCATCTGTAGCCTGGGTAACTGTCTCAAAGAAATCCAACCAGTTAAGGAGGCATGCTCTGCATTTGACAAAGCCAAACTGGGTGTGCTCAACTAAGTGAAGGTTCCCAATGTCTTTATTGTTGACTTCTATTATGATTGGCTCCACTGCCTTGCAGATCAGACTTGTCAGGTTCATAGAATGTGAATGCCAAGGGTCTTTTGTGGCCCCACCCCTGTGGAGTGGGAGGAACGTTGCTGTGCAACATTCTATGGGTACATATCTTGTAGAGAGCATGTAGAGAAAGGTGTAGGTATCCTTGATGAATATGGATACATCCCCACCCTATGTGCTATGATTCAGGTTCTGATGCTGGAAGGTATGGGATGAGTAGTATCCTGGTAGTGCTGGTGTGCTCTCTGGAGCCTTGAACTAGGTTTCTGTTACAGCACAGATATCAACATTCTCCATACTGAGAAGTGCCTCGAGTGTGTGCATCTGGAGGCTGAGACTTCTGGCAATGAGTAGCATTTAGCTCACTTTGTGATTATTTGTGTTGGTTACGGGGTTTGGTTTGTCCTGAGTGATGGGTGTTCCACACCTGAAGTCAATTCCTCATTGGTCCGATCTGACCATAAGCTAATTACCCTACATATACACATTCTGCCCCCACCACCCATTAAGGAAACCATGTTAAAAAATATCTCCAAAAACAACTTCATGATTCTTAAGACAGAAGTGGTGAATTTCAGGACAACCATGCAGATGGACAATACAGTCACGACTACTGAATCCTACACAATTGCACTTTATAAGCACTTACATGAGTGCATGGATCATGCTATCCCAAAAAGAACCAAGACGCTATCCTCCAAGAAAAAGAAGCCAATCTGGTGGTACCCTGCCATAAACAAACTGCACAACAGAAGGAAGAAACTGTTGCAAAAGAGGGTAAAACCCATGAGTGGAGGAGCTCCCTGGTCAGCCTCAGTAAGAAGTTGTGATCCCTGAAAAAATCCTCCAAAGCTAGTTATGAAAACAAAATTGCCACTGATTCTAAAGACAGCCACAAAGCATTCTATAGCTATGTCAGGAATCACAATGGCAACACTCAGATCTGCTCTGAGTTACAGCACAATGGCACTAAATATACAAACCCAACTGATATTGCCAACATCCTGGCAGATAGGATCAGTGCTAACTTTACCCCCCTCTCACCCATGAAAGAGCCCATCTCTATACCGGAAGAATGCAAAGTTGCTGTCATCATGGCTGCACTGGTAAAAACCACTCTCCAAAGACAGGAACACAGCATCAATGGAACCAGATAACATCCCAGGCTGCATTCTACATGAAGTTCAGAACAAACTGGCACCACACCTAAGTACCATGTTCAATCATAGCCTCACCTCAGGCTTTGTGCCTGCTGAATGGCACACAGTGATGGTTAACCCACTACATAAGGGGGGAGGCACCACAGACCCTGGCAACTAGCGCCCCATTAGCCTGATGAGCATGGTCTGCAAGGCCATGGAACGTATCATCATGGAACTTAAAAACAAAGACATTGTCAATCTCCAAACTCTGGACCACAACCATTTTGGGTTTGTAAAAGGCAGATCATGTCTACTAAACCTGATAGACTTCTTTGAAGCAGTCACCAAAGCAGTAGACAAGGATAAGGTGGTTCACACAGCCTATCTAGATCTTGCCAAGGATTTCGACACCATCCCCCACTCTGGAATTATAGATAAACTCACTAAACTAGGTATAAATCCCTATGTCACAAGATGGGTTGCCAACTGGCTCACTGACAGAACCCACACTGTGAAAGTAGCAGACTCCAAGTCCGACTTCAGACCAGTGACGAGTGGAGTACCACAAGGTTCAGTCCTGTGTCCTGTCCTGTTTGGTATCTACTTCCCTGAAGTACAGGCTAACACAGAATGTCTTTGGCTAATGAAGTTCCCAGATGACTGCAAACTAGGAGCCATAATCGAAACTACTAACGATGTAGACATCTTACAAAAGGGCCTCACTGAGACAGATGCCTGGTGTCAAAGCCATGGCCTCAAGCTCAATGCCAAAAAGTGCATTGTCATCCCCTTTGGTAAAAACTCTGTACCCATGAACTACAACATAGGTGGTAATGTACTTAACACTGAAAGTGTGATAAGAGACCTTGGGACACGTGGTCAGTAGACTCTCCTTTGATAATCACATTGCCACAGTAGTCAGGAAATCCTTCTATGTGGCACACCTCATCACAAAAGGTTTCTCATGCAGAAAAAAAGAGGGCATTGTTCCCCTCTACTCATCACTCATTAGATCCATTATAGAGTACAAGGCCGCTTTTAGTATGTACCTCACAAGACATCTACAACAACTGGAAAGCCCACAGAAATACCTCAAAAAGAGGATTAGCAGCCTCAAATACATGCCCTACACAGACTGTCTCAAAACACTCCAGCTTTACTCTGTCGCATATCGCCTACTCAGATGTGATCTCTGCCTAACATACAAAGCTATGTCAAAAACAGAGCTGTTGGACATGCTCCACTTAAAGAAATCCCAATCTCTCCGAGCTTCAGCCCCAAAGCCTGGACCGAAATACAAAAGGAGAGGGTGTATCCATTTTCATAAAGGATACCTACACCTCCAGGTTAGTGGCGCAGCACGAGGCCTCAGAGACCATCCAAGTGCAACTAACAGTGGGCAAAGCTGCTTATCAGATCATAGCCTGCTACAGATCACCTGCCTTTTCTCAGGACCCTCACTCAGCATTCCTGAGAACACTGGAAAATATAAAGGTCCTACTAAACACCATGATATTAGGAGATTTCAACTACCCAAACACTGACTGGGAGAATTACTCAACTCCTTTGCCCAATGCTTCCTAGAGTTTATAAACTCAAATGTCCTGGAACAGCTGGTCACCACTCTTACTAGAGGTGACAACATACTGGACCGGATCATCACCAACATGGGGGATCAGTGTTCCACACTAGAAGTAAACCCCTTGCTGGTAAGATCATATAGATCATAAAGCAATCACACTGGACATCCACATCCCGACCCCACCCCCAGTCAAGTAAACCACTGTGAAAAACTTTTCAAAAGCAAACTTCACACATCTCAAGGCTGAAGTGGAAAGTTTCAAAATCCCCTTGCTACAGGATAATGCTATCCAATCTGCAGAATCCTTTACAAGTCCATTATATGAGCATCTACAGGGATGCATGGATCGAGCCATCCCGAGTAAAACCAAGACTCACTCCTCCAAAAAGAGGAAACCAGTCTGGTGGTCCTTAGCCATAAATAAGCTATACAACAGAAGGAGGAAACTACTACATGATAGAGCAAAATCCCAAAAAGGAAAGGCATCACTGATCATTATTAGCAAGAAACTATGATCACTCATAAAATTATCCAAGGCCAGTTTCTAAAGAAAAATCACCAAGGAATCTAAATATAACCACAAAGCCTTATTTAGCTATATCAAACATTTAGGTGGCTACTCTCAAATATGCTTTGAGCTACTGCAAAATAGCAAAAAATACACTGAACCAACTGACACTGCCAACATCCTGGCAGACAAGTTTAGTGCAAACGTCACCCCCCCCCTCACCCCCAAAAGGGCCTGTGTTCATCCCAGAAGAATGCAGAGCCCCAGACATCATGGACATGCAGGTAAAAACAGCCCTCTCCAAAGCTAAAAACACAGCATCAATGGGACCAGATGGTGTCCCAGGCTGCGTCTTACACGAGCTCCAAAAGGAACTAAACCCTCACCTAAATTCACTGTTCAGACTCAGCCTTACCACAGGCTATGTACCCAAAGAATGGCATACAGCAACAGTCATCCCACTCCACAAAGGTGGTGCCACAACAGAACCTGGGAACTATCGACCTATAAGCCTGACCAGCCTGGTCTGCAAAGCTATGGAGTGAATTATCATGGAACTCATAAACAGAGACATTGGGAACCTCCAGACACTGGACCCTATCCAATTCAGCTTTGTTAAAGGCAGATCCTGTCTCCTAAACCTAGTTGACTTCTTTGAAACAGTTACCAAGGCCATAGATGAAGGGAGGGTAGTCCACACAGCCTACCTGGACCTCACTAAGGCCTTCAACACCATTCCTCACTCTGGCATCATAGACAAGCTTACCAGCTTGAACATTAACCCCTATGTCATGAGATGGGTGGCCAACTAGCTCACGGATAGAACACACATGGTCAGAGTTGCGGGTGCCATGTCCGACTCTAAACCAGTCACAAGTGGCATGACACAGGTTTCAGTCCTGGGACCCCTCCTGTTCAGTATATACTTCTCTGAGGTACAGGCAAGCACGGGAGGACTATGGCTGACCAAATTCACAGATGACTGCAAACTGGGGGCCATATTCGACTCTCTGGCTGACACAGACATCCTCCAGAAGGGTCTTACAGAGACAGATACCTGGTATCAAAACCATGGCCTCAAGCTGAATGCTAAAAAATGCATAGTCATCCCCTTTGGAAAAAAACAAAGTGCCCACAAATTACCACATAGGTGGTAATTCACTAGGAATGGAAAATGTAATTAGGGACATGGGCACTTAGGTAGATAGCAACCTCTCCTTTGATAATCACATTGCCAAAGTGGTTAGATATTCCTTCTATGTAGCCCACCTAATCACGAAAGGGTTCACCTCTAGATCAAGAAAGGTCATTGTGCCCCTCTACTCATCACTCATTAGGCCCATAATAGAGTAAAATGCCCCATTTGGTATGTACCTTTACTGGCACATGCAACAGCTGGTAAGACCACAGAAGTACCTCACCAAGAGGATCATGGGCCTCAAAGAGATGCCCTATGCAGCTCGACTAAAGAAACTCCAGCTCTACTTGGTTGCTTACTGCTTGCTCAGACGTAATCTATGCCTGATGTATAAGGCCATGTCCAACCCGAAATTAATGGACATGCTCCACCTCAAAAAAAAAAAACAAATCTCTTAGAGCCACACACTCCAGTGAATTAAACCTCAGCAAAGCAATAAACAGGATGTGCTGGAGGGATAGATTCCTGTCCCAGAGACTTCCCTCGCTCTGGAAAAGAATCCCGGTTGATGTTAGGCAGAGCCCCTCGCAGACTCTCTTCAAGAGGAATCTTGACGAGTGGATAGGAAATTGTAAATTTACCCCTGGGATCACTTCAGTGGCCCTGCTAGACAGAGGCCCAGGAAACTAATTTAAAAGGGAGGTGAAAGCCAACACATTCTGGCTAGTCTTATAAATGAAAACACACCAAAGGCCAGCAATTACAGTTCCAAGTTGTTTATTGATGAAAAAAAGTGCTAGTAAATGCACCAATATCAATTCTGTAGTCCTACACGCTCAAGGGACCTAAACCTTGTCACCACAATAAACAGAACATGCCGGAGGGATAGATTCCGGTCACAGAGACTTCACATACTCCAGAATAAACTACCTATCTATATCAAACAAAGCTCCTCATTAGCACTCTTCAAGAAAAATCTTGATGATTGGATGGGAAATAGGAAATTCTCCCTGGGGATCACTTCTGTGTCTCTGCTCGACAGTGGCACAGGAAAATAATTTTCTTGGGTGGCAAAAGCCAGGGTACTTTTTTGGCTGGGCTTGTATAGGCCCCAGGGCCGATAGCCTAGTACCTACCTATGAACCTTTGAGCCTTGCCTAAAAAGGTAATATGGGGACAGCAAGAGCCTTGGCCAGTATTCAGAAGCATAGGGGCGACAGGTGCAAACCATCTATAGCGAAGCAACAAGATTTGTCTATCATGTCATCACAGGCAGACAGAGACTGGATCCCCTGTGAATGACACCAGAAGCTCAGCCAATTGTTGAAGTTTATCATCTTTCTGTTATATTGCAGTATCATGTAAGTGAAGGTAAGATGCTACTCAAGGTTTAATCCTGTGTGTGCCAGCATGTGGTGCATCAACCCATATATGATATGGTCATGGCCTATGCATACAATACACGCACAATACACCTAGTATGATAAGCCTGCTGAGGTTAGCAAATGTGAAAAAAACCTTTGTGCAGACTGTCAGCAAGTAATGATGTATTGCAACCTGTAACTACATATTGCTTGCTGAAGTGTAAAGATGTACTTAGTTTGGATTAAGAACACTGCACTTGCCAACTGTGTGTGTGTGTGTGTGTGTGTCTGTCTCTCCCTGGGGAGAGAGCAACATTTTTGGTGACTACTCACACCCCTTAAAAGTGGTATACTCATCTTTAAACCACAAACTTTAAACTGAGAAAGCGTGGCCTAAGCGGATTATTTCTCAGTATACTCATCTTTGTCAAGTCTCATGATGTCACCTTCCTACAAATATACCTGTGGAAAGGTAAAATCCCAGTAATGTGTATAGCGCGTCATGTAAATGCGTACTGCTGTAGTATCATATTGTAGTTAGTTAGGGGCTTGAATCCTACACTTGCCAACTGTGTGTGCGCACGTGTCTGTCTCTCCCTCGGGAGAGAGCAACCTTTCTGGAGACTACTCACACCCCTTAAAAGTGGTATACTCATCTTTGTCCAGTCTCATGATGTCCCCATCCTACAAATATACCTGTGGAAAGGTAAAATCCCAGTAATGTGTATAGCGCGTCATGTTAATGCATACTGCTGTAGTATCATAATGTAGTTAGGTAAGGGTTTGAATCCTGCACTTAGCAACTGTGAATGTGCATGCCTCCCTGGGGAGGAGCAACCTTTTTGGAGACTACTCACACCCCTTAAAAGTGGTATACTCATCTTTGTCAAGTCTGATGATGTCACCATCCTACAAATATACCTGTGGAAAGGTGAAATCCCTGTAATGTGTAGAGCGTGTCGTGTAAATGCATACTGCTGTAGTATCATAATGTAGTTAGGTAGGGGTTTGAATCCTGCACTTCCCTACTGTGTGTGTGTCTCTCCCTGGGAAGGAGCAACCTTTTTGGAGACTACTCACAGCCCTTAAAAGTGGTATACTCATCTTTGTCAAGTCTGGTGATGTCACCATCCTACAAATATACCTGTGGAAAGGTGAAATCCCAGTAATGTGTATAGCACGTCGTGTAAATGCATACTGCTGTAGTATCATAATGTAGTTAGGAAAGAGTATGAATCTCGCACTTGCTGACTGTGTGTGTCTGTGCTCCAGGTGTGTGACACCGTTGGCCAATGTGGAGTGGGTTTTGATTTTTCTAGTGTATGACATATCACAATAACAACTGTATGTGCATTACATATGTAAGTTAGCTGTGGGGCAAATCCATATACATACATGTGACCTCAAGTATTTCATAGGTGGGTACTCTGCTTTCTCCATGAACGCATGTGTTATCTTTGCCAGAGCATGCTGGTGCTTTCCAGACTTTAGGTCACTTCTGTAAGCTTGTGACAAGCTTAGCCACTGCAGTGATTCCTGGGCTACATCTTCCGTTTCACATCCACTCATCACTGTTTCTACTGAAGAGTGTGAGTGAGGGTTTATGCTTGAGGTATATTTGAAACCTGTTCCAAAGCAAGCAAAGTCTGGCAAAGATGACTAAATCATTATAGGTGTACAACAACCTCTGTGGATCTGCATGCAAACCCTTTATTGCTTATGTGCTCCACAGAGGGATTTCCAAAACCCTTTGATAATGTGATTATCAAAGGAGAGATGACTTAACACATGGCTCTATGTATACATTAGTACCTGTTCCACATTTTGTGGGCTACTACCTATGTGGTACTCTGGGGATACTTTGTTTTCTAAAAGTGGATAACTATGCTTTCTTTGGCGTATAGCTTTACAGCATGAGTTTGACACCATTTATATGTCTGTATGATACCCTTTTGGAGGATGTGTGTCATCTGGAGAATAAAGTATAGCCCACAGTATGCATTGTCATCAGACATGGGCAGACATATCCCTACTGTGTTTGCTTGTACCTAAGAAAGCTATATGCCAAACAGGAGTGGTCCCAGGACTGAGTGCAGGTGAATACCACTTGTTACTGGCATAGAATAGTACATGGAAGCTGCAAATGTTACTGTGTGTCCTACATCTGTGTGTCAGTTGTCAAGCCAGCATCTAACAATCGTTTATGGTCAGTCTGTTGAGGTTATGTATAATACCAGTATGTGGGATGGGTATGAATTGCTGGTGAGCTATAGCTTGGGTGGGTTGACTTCCCCTCCCTCACCTATAGCCTTGTTGACTGTCTTGAAGTCTACTAGGTGTATGAGCCATGATCTGGCTTTTAGAGAGCCTAAGTGGGTATGGTGCAGTGTTTGCAGGTTCATAATGTCTCTGTTAATGAGTTCCATATTGCTGTGCTCTATAGCCTTCCAGATAACATTGGTCTGGCTTATAGGGTGAGAGTTTCCAGGACCTGTTGTAGTTCTACCCTTAATCAACTTATGTTAACATTTGCACTGTGTGTGATGAGGGTGGACAGGTTTAAGAATAAGTATATTAGGGGGTCAAGCCAGGTTTGAAGGTTAGTAACCATGCCAGATAGGCAGGATTAAGTTGGTTTGTACATGTGCTGAGGAGGGATGCAGAGTTTATTGTGAAATAGATGCTAAGGATGAAGCTGCCAGGCAACAGGAAAAGAGGAATGCCTAAAATGAGGTTTATGGCTGTGGTGAGAGAGAAAATGCAGGTGGATGGTGTGATAGCGCAAGATGCAGAGGCCAGGAAGAAATGGTGTACTATGGTGACCCCTAATGGGAGCATCCAAAAGTAGAAGAAGCAGAAGACGTTGTAGCTCAACCCTTGTGGACTGTGAACACCATTACCGTGTGTCATTCCACAAGTATGTAACCTGTATAGAGGCTGCATCTGGACAGAGCATTTAGGTGAGTGGTGACTTCATATGTCAGCTTGTGTATGACACAGCCAGGGACACTGTCCAGTACCATTGCCACTGTGGTGTGTACTTTGTTAAAGAGATGTTTTAACTAGAGGGTCTGTGAATCATCAGGTTTTACATTCTTCAGGTCTGGAAATGTGGCCCTTGTGTAATGACAGGGTGGTGAAATCCGCATTCAAACTGTCTGACAAGGAATTGGTAATGTCAGTCAGATAAGTGTACTTTGTGACCATTTACATTAACTGTGACCCAATCTGAGATTTCCCCTGTAGATTATGAACAACACTGAAGAAAGCTATAGTGTTGTCTTTGGAATCCTTACCATTTTGTATTTTGAAGCTTGCCTTGCATGTTTATTGAGGGATTGTATTTTCCCAATGATACTGACCGGAGAGGTTATCTCTTCTTGGTATGTAACTCTTTTTTGGTTCAACTTCACACCTTCTATTATATATTTAGTTTATGGCAGGGATCCATGAGACTAATGCACTTTTAGTGTATAAGTGAGAATTTCTTGTGTTTGTGATAGCACGGTCCATGCAACCCTGAAGGTGAACAGTGTGCATTAATAATTAATTATGTAGCTGGGATAGTGTTAACCTTAGTAATGCAAACCAATGACAGATAGCAACAACAACATTACCCACAGCACAGTGTCAACCCATGTCATACAAACACGTGTACTCAAGTTCCAAAATGTGTGTAGTACAATGCATACTGGCCACCAATAGAAAGTATGGAGTGTTAACACTGGCCAATACAGGGCATGTCACCCTGCCCATGTGTCCAATATGCATGTAAATGCAGACAGTGCACCTCCACCATGTTCACAAATGTACACCTGCGGACCTGTGCTGCACACACCCCACACTTACTGTCCACTGTATGACACATGCTGACACAACTACACACATCAGCCAAGTGGCACATGGGCAAACAAAACACAATTGGAATAAACACTGGTGGAAACAATACAGCATTGCTAATTACAGCTTTAATGCATCATGCCTGCTCAGCTACACCTTCAAGGATATCATTACATTTTGCTGATGACAACATGCTACACATTCAACCATTGCTATACTTTATTAAAGTAACCCTGTGCATCAGCACCATGTTAGCCTGTTCCTGCATCAATGTTACAGATGAGAGGAGGTGGCACAGGTTTCATCATATGCACAGGGTGTGTTGTTGGTTTGCCAAAGGCCTACACTGAGCCATACAATCAACATGTGTGTGTGAGGGCCATGAGTACTGTTATGGGCCAATGTTGATGTAATGTATGCGGGTATGTGTTTGCCCTAGGTTTCTGGTTTATGTGTGTGTGTGTCTCTATGCACACAGTTCCACCATGTGGCTGCCATATATGGGGATTTGTGAGACAGCTACAGACTGTACCTGGCAGGCTTTACAGATCACCATCTCTGGCCATGGATATGGAACCTGTGCCTGGCAGGGGTGCTACAGACAGTATCAGGTACTAATCCAGACTGGGTACTATCCGAAGAGGTTGACATATGTCCACTGGATCCAGGTCCCTGCTGGGACTGGCCAGAGCCACGTGCACGTGGTATTCTAGAACGGTCTATGGACAGACCCGCCCAACTTTGCTGGGGCTGGTACTGGCACTACGGGAGTGGCTGTGACTTGTTGGACATCCACGGTGACCTCCAGCTGCTGATGTTGCTGGCATACGTCCATGTTGACGTCTCAACCGTCCTGCACTGTCCTGACACATGAACATGACATTGTGGAGGACATCCGATGTCTCACTCCAATGTCTATCAATGACTTCAGTGTTATTAAGTATGGCACCTGCTAGGTCATGGATACTGTCATTTACAGAAGTGTTATGAGCCCTCTGTGCCCTTAGTCCCTGTATGGTGTACCGCTCCATTCTTGTCTGTGCCTCCATGACAGCCTGGAACATGCGTGTGGTAGAAAGAGGTGTGGCACATCTGCCAGGGGCATGATGACCAGCAGTGCTCTGACAAGAACCCCTGGGCATCTGCCTATGTGGTACCATTCCAGACATCTGGCTAAGGCTGCTGTGTCCTGATACATGTGCCATAGATGCCACACTGTCCTGGCCAGTGCCAACCGTACACTCTCCTTCAGCTAAGGGCAATGGTGATGATGGATGTACAGGCAGTATGACTGTGTGTATGGATGGGGTGGAGACTTGTGTACTGTCAATTGGTGGCCCAACAACAGACCCTGACAAACCTGCCTGTGCCTCAACACACCTATCCTCATGATCACTGTCTGTCTCAGTGACATCAGGTTCCCTGCTGTACTGAACCAGCCCTACCTCGGCACCTATGAGAGGAAAACAGGAATCACACTTTAAGACCTGAACATGGTGTCAGACCACATGCACACATGTGCACATGCGCATATGCACACATTCACACATGCACACACACAAAAATAGACTCTTCCCTAAAGCAGACACATACAACACCAGCAATCTCAGAACATACACAATAGCAGGTGATGATGGGGTACAGTATCACAAGCAAAACAGTCATATCACACATGTCAGCATGCAGGACATGTGTTGCTCAACAGCATGCAGTGCAAGTGTAGACAGTCCTTGTTACTAACAGTATACATGGCTTTGATGCATGTGTTTTGTTATTAGGTGATGGGCCTCCCCATGGAACACAATGCATACATGGACACAACATTGCTGTGCAGGTATTCAAAACTCTGTAATGTACTGTGCACCATAACAAACATGTGTATATACCATGACTGGATGTGTATCTGTGTGTCAGATAGGTATCCAATGCTGATTACAGCCACTGTGTCTTTAGCAAATAATTGTAGACACATTTTTGCACATGCATGATGACTATTCACAGAACATCATCAGTGGTGCATGGATAATTGATGGAATACCATTCAGCCACATACCCAATGTACGATACTTATGGTGAGTGTAGATCATATTGTGGACATGGCAGTGTCATCCATGACATGGCATGCTAAAGCACAACTGCATATTTAAACACTACATATACCCAATGTGTGTCATATGACCTAGCCACTCAATAGCATCACAAGACATATATGTGTCAGTTGTGCAAATGGTGATTGGTATGTATATTGTTTAGAGGTGCATATGTGTGCACACATGCAACATTAAAGTGTATAGCAAGGTGTATAGCAATGAAAGCTATGTGCAGTACTGTAGTTACAATAACTGGATGGGGTATAGTACCATAGGCCATCATCATGAAGCATCATGTGGTCACTCAAGGCTACAAATGTTTCCCAAACCAGCACTACTCATGCTGTACCAAAACTGTACTACCTTGGCTACATTCACCATTTCACAACCAGTTGTAACATGAGTTTGTAAGGAGGCCAATAAGCAGCATTCCCTGACATGAATGTGTAGTGTGTTGCAGAGTGTTTAAATGCCCCATGATAGGCCTCTACCTCTCAGGTATATTATTTGTAATGTGTGGATGAGATTTTGGATACTGGAGTGTGTCTTTACAGAGGGTTTGGGAATCCTTTATGTGTAGCATGTTAAAATACTCTGTGTATGACATAGATGTGTATGTTATGTGCATGTTGAGTATCAACTGTGCCTATCCAGTGGTCACTACAGTATAGCCACATGTGTTTGAGATGGTCTGGGTATTGCATCTGTTTGAGGCAGCTAATCACATTAGTGAGATATGCGTGGTCTTACACCAAACATGCACAGCATGCATTATGGGTAGGTCTGTTACATGTGTACATGTCCTACACATTAACTATGACATGCACTTTTTATTTACAATAATAAATGTAGAACACACTCACCAGCATCTGTCCGCTGCCTTGATGTCACCCCAGAGGGACCTACATAGAGATGAGACAGTTTGTCAGTGGCCACAACTGTAGCATTGCTACTGTGTGTTTGCAATCTTACAGTTCAACAACAGTTTACATTCACAGGGCTATAGATTATGTTCCAAATGATCAGTATTGCACAACAACAGGCTCCACATCTTTTAGCAACACACTCCACATCTCACATATGCATGATTCTACCAATACAGATAACAGTAGTCTATAGATATGCCATGTTATCTGCATGCTCCATGGGTGCTTGCTGAGTGGCTCCAACCTCCATCATGGTGTATGTCTGCTGCTGCTGTTGTTGTTGGGTAGGTGCCACCAGGGTCAGGAGCAGCTCCTCCACTCTGGTGATGGGGGATGGATATTAACACCACCTCTTGTTGCAAGCTGTTGTCTCCGCATATCAGCAGCATGCTGACGGACATGTCTGAGAAGATCACTGCAGTGGTGGCGCACCTGCTCATATGTCCGGTTATGCAGGCCTACTTCATTTACCCTGTAGACAGCATCTTGCCACACTGCAGTACGCTCCTGCTGGTCCTGGCTGGTTTGTGTGAACATGAGACTGTAGTGCTGAATCATACTGGTAGTAATTATGTCATCTTCAGCACTACTGTAAGTGGGGTTCCAGTGATGTGCCATGATCCCTGGAAGACATAAATACGAAAATATGTCGGACCAAGTCGTATGGCACATTTAACATTATACAGTACAGATATCACTGAACTCTCATATATAGTAACCTATTAGGTAACAGAGAGTGAAACACTTTAACTGCCACTTATCACTGCCCACCCCACAACTGCATGGAAGTGCCTGGCTCACTGTCAATCTATTGAACCATGTTCTGCACAGCAACAAAATAAAATCACTATATAAGACTATACAAGAGTACCTGGCACACTGTATGCAACACGATGCACCACCTAGCCACAGCAGATATACATCAAGCTGATATGTAAAGAAATATATCATCCATCACAATGAGTGTAAGGTCCACACAACTTGTTAATGGCAAACCCGTGTCCAAAATATGTGCACAATTGGGAGTATGGGTCGCATACTGCTGTAGTACAATATGAATGTTGCTAGATACGCAGTTATATGCTTTACCACACATATGTCAAAGGACATGTTACAGACATACCCACACACACATCGGACATGATTACAGGATATAAAGGTATGACAACCCAGATAAGATTTCAGTGTGTACTATACAGTACTGTGTGTCAGTACTTACACAACCTTAATCTTGAGAAATGTAATCTGTGATGAATACAGGGACCACACAAAACAGTGGATGCAAGCAATGTGGACATACACCATACTTTGCTGTACAAGCCCAGAGCTTCAAGTAGTACTACAATACATACAGGATTTGGATTCAACATCAGCACCAATCATTAATCATAAATGTAGTGCTTTAGCCTCCAATGACACACCCTAGTTAAAACCAAGGGACTTAATCACACTGTATGCAATAGCACTTTTTCTGGCTAGCAACAGAATACACATATTTTGCTAGGATCAAAGCAAGGACCCATAATACCATGACATAAACAGTTTCCCACTAAGCTATCCCACAGATACATATCTTTGACGTATTCACAAACCCCTTGACCATCACAGTCAGTCAACAGTACAGAGAATCTATTGCAACAATTAGATGTAGCTGTGTATGAGTATACATAACTATATATATATATATATATATATATATATATATATATATATACACACACATATACATTTCACCTGTCATAGTGAGAATATCAATTATACAAAGTATGTGAGGTGTACAGTAATGTAATAAAATCGCACAGTCTTGGGATAAATGCATTGCAGGTGTTCACAGCCCAGGTAGCTTTAGCAGGCCTCACTGGCTTCAACATTGTAAACTGAACAAACCACCCACAGTGTTTAACCATCACATGTCATATACCAGCACTGTATGCTGTCTTGTTTTCACACACTAAAACCTACATACAAATGTGCACATACTAACCTTCACCATCATATATATCTCCACCCTTTACAAACAGTTGCAATATGTCCCCTGCTCTATGCACATATACAGATGTGAATATGTATGACACATATATATTTCTCCATATGTGTGTGGCATACACACACAAGGTCCACACTGTTGTAAGTCCCTGGACCTCACAGCTGAACTGTTGGGCCTTGTTGCAACACAAACAGGTGTCACATATGAACACAGACTAACATTAGGGGGGTATATATGGCTACAAATGCTAGATAAACATACTAGACTGCTACAGCAGTTGCCAATGCTAAGCTACACTTTAATATGACTATCATGCATGTGTTGTTCTGTCACACCCATGTTTATATAATGTCAGCGCTAATCCCAACAGCCATTGGCCACACTACTGTACAGAACACAGATAACATGGATCAGATCTTTGACATTTTATGCTGAGCTACACATTTCACAGGTATGTCCTACTGCCCACAGGTACACACTGTATTGTCAATAGCAGTAGTTAAGCAGAACATCTATGCATAAATAAGTACTGCTGCCACATCTGAATGATTCACATTATGTAGTCTATTCTTCAATAACATCTAGTGCATGCCAGTAAATACATATGTGTCACATACTTTTCCTTTGTATAATTTGGTAATATTTCTTTTTCTATTTCCTTTTCTCCATCTCTGTCTCTCTCTCTCTCTCTCTCTCTCTCTGTCAGTCTCTGCAATAGAGTGATTGAGTTTGTTGGCAGAGATTGCAGCCTGCTTTTGTAGGTATTTGCACATGAGCATGTGATGGCCTCTGCACCAATTAGTGGCCACCACTTGCTAATTGCATGCAGCCTGCTGTGTAGTAATTGCAGTAATCACTGTCATAGCAACCCAGTACTATAAATTGCTAACTCAGGTAGGCGTGGCCCTTTCAGCTTTCCAAGATGGAGATCATCCTTGTTTGCTGTGGACATCATTGTTTAAGACAGAAGGTTGGTATTGTTCTTATATCAGAAGCCAGGGGCGTAGCCAGAGATTTACATTTTGTACTCAGACCTAATGTTGCTGCTTCCAGTACCGACTTGTCAGTGTAGAAATGTACTCACCCCTCAAAATGCTACCCAAAGATACATGGAAATATGTACTTTCTTTTCAACTTTTACAATTAACTGCCATACAAAGCTAGTTATTGAGATATATTTCTTTGGCACAAGAATTGTTTGTGAAATGCTATACTGAGAATATTCATGTACTCAGTTCTAAACAGTTTGTGCTTTTTTAGTGTTGACATTAGCACAAGCTGCTCAGAAAAACTGGACACATGTCAGTACTGTGAGTATGCTTACCTACATCCTTGGTAGACCCTGCACACACAGGTATATTCTACATTTGGGTAGGGGTGCAGAAGTACAGAGAGCGTAAGTATTATTGTGTGGATTTTATCTTGCTGGACTTACAGGGTTGCTGTGCACATGTTAGTTTATCAAGGCAAGTAATCTGTCTGCGTAACTCCCAACTGTGGACCTATCCACATGGTAGCCAGAGAATAGCCTGTTATTTTTTGTCTGTGCACCAGACAGGTCTTTTCAGCAATAGAGCAATGGCATTTTTACAGTTGGTTGCTACCAGTACACGGCTGCATCCATTTTTATTTCAGTGTTGTATTCCTACATAAGGGTATGCTTCTGAAACTCCTTCCAAGGTTATTTGCACAGTGTTTATCAGCAGAAAGGCTAATATGCCTCTGTGTTTCTGCCTCTGCCAGACCTCTCAAACACTCAGGTACATATTTGAACAGAGTCAGGGAAAAGTAAGGAAAAAGTCAGGGACACCTTTAAAATGTTAGTGCCATTAAGTTGAAACATTGAGAAAATCAGAGCATATGGATTAATACACCTTTTCTCAAGTAAAAGAAGTGTCTAACTCTTAATTATTGTTATTATTCATTAAGTGTAATTCACCACCTTTCTGGCCAAAGTCAGTAGTTTTAGGGGGGATTCAGAGGGACAGAGCTAAAATGTGTGTCAAAATCAGGGACATCCCTGAAAATTAGAGACAGTTGGGAGGTATGTCCTCTGCCCTGAACAGATATGCCAGTGTTTGTCCTGCTGTTATACTGTGTGGGGTTGTAAAGTGATGGTGTAACATTATTTCTTGCTAGAATGGCAGCTTCTCTTATCACATGTAATGTAATCCCACAAAAACTGTTGGTAAGTTCCACCGAACAATTTGTGTGGTATGGCATTTATATTTTTCCTTTACATTCACTTATTCTGATGCATGATATATTTATTTCAGCACCAAATTGTTGTATATCTACTGTGGCTTAGTGGTTCTTCATGTTGTGTAGTGTGTACAAGGTCCAGGGTTCGAGACTGACAGAGGTGTTTTATTTTGCTCCTGAGCAGAACAAGGGCCCTCACATACAGAGTGACTAAGGCACTTTTAAGCTGTTGCAAGCAGGTTTGTGCAATGCTTAGCAATGCTTTGCTCAGCGCAAACAAGCACACACTCGCGCAAACCCGCTAACTACTGCTTAATAGTGCTTACTCCCGCTAACCCCCACTCTCATTTCTTTGAAAGAAAAGAAAAATGGGGAGATAGGAAAGTGGTGAAAAAGGGGCACAAAGAGGGAAAGACAGTATGGAAAGTAGCTCGGGATGTGCAGGACGGGTGTTGGGAAGGTCCATAGGTGCCCATTTCTTTAACAGCAACAGCTGTGCATATGGAATAAATTTGGAGGTAGATATGAAACCTTCAATCCCTGAGAGAGGGGTGAGGACAACAAAGTTTGTTGTAATGCCAATTAAATTACATTTTATGTGTCCAGTGGACATGTGTGCAAAATGGACAGCTATGTATGGGGCGTAATTTTTTTTTTTGCGGAGCAAATTGCCCTTTTTTTTCAGGTGAGAGTGGAATGTGGGGTAGGGGAAGTAGGTATATTTGGGGAGGTAGGTTGGGGAGGTAAACAGACAAGACAAACAAGACAATACAGGGGTGGTATATGACACATGTAGTGGGTGAACACCTTTGATGGGGAGGGGTTTGGAAATTGCAAGCCCATGAGCCCACAGATGGAAACAGTGGGACTGAGGTCTCCACCCATGGGCAGTCACCACTGCACCATCACAGCCCAGAGGGTGGCTGTGCTAGGGGCTGTGTAGGAGGGGCAGGCTGACCTGGGAGCTGCACCACTCGTGCCTCAAGCTGGCATAGAGGTTCTGCAGCAGAACGTTCAATCTCTCTATGCACCACAGCCTGGACCATTTGAAGGGTGATAGGTGGCCCTCCTCCATCCATGCTTGCATGAGGGGTCGAGCCCCATCCCCTGCAATGCTTCCACCCGAAGGTGGCACTGGGCCAAAGGAGGAAGAGGTCCCTGGCTGGGCACCGGACCTGATGGTGCCAGGTGCCATGGCCAGCTGAGGTGGGACAAGTGGGTCTGCTGGGACCGGCCTTCCCATATGAACTATGTTTTGGGGGGTTTAATAAAGATATGGGTTAGGAATAGTCAACAGCATTCCCTATTAGTTATAACAGCATGCAGAAGTATTCCCATTAACCCAACATACCAGATTTTCAACAGTTGAAAAGCAAGCATAACACATGCATATATAGAACAATAGTGGACATTACAACAGCATGCAGGTTGAATTGATGGCAACAGGCCACCAATATTGTGGTATTTTAACAGGGCACATGCATATAAATACATGCAAATATTTATAAACCAATAGGACATAAGTCCCAATAAATGTTTTGAGATTAGACATACAGATTGAGGTGTGGAATTGCATTTTTATGCACATACAGTAGGGTGGAAAAGGATAGCTCAATTAACTTATATATCCTTCTAGTTTTCACTACATTCATATTAACTGCAGTTATATGCCCCTTACATGTATTATTACACTACCCAATGTCCTTATAATGTGCAAATAGATTTTGCTAGATCATTATATACATGAGCTGTATCTTCCATACAAACTGTCCAAGATGCAGATGTTACTGCTACATATTTTGAGAGTTGCTCACACACTCTACTGCTAAGATGGTACACTGATAGCTCTACTTTCATATAATTATCTAGATATGTTCAGGTGAAAGTATCAGTTATATGTTAACAGCTCCCCACATTTCTGGGGAACAAAATACCAAGCTACTCATGTGCAAGATTAACCTGTACATGCTGGGCATGAACGAACAGTTGAGGGCTGTAAATATGCATAAAAGCTACTGGCACTCCCTTCATCCATGTTATATGGGCCTACCCAAGTGTGGGTTAACACTGCTTAATAAAACAGTACTATTTGTAAAATGCAACAGTACAACAACATATCAAAGAAAATGACACAGACACACTCCAGGAATTTTACATTTATTAAAGGATTAGTACACCTTTATTTATTGGGTTAAAACACTTTTTGAAGGCTCTCTCATTTATTTTATATAACAGTAGATGCAGAATAATTACTAACCTGCCTGATGATGCAGCCTTTGCAACCTATCTTCATGGGCTTGCTTATTCATAGCCCAGACACCTGCAGCTGTGAAGTAAATGCAGTGATACTGAGACATACCTATCCATAGTATAGACAAGCATAGCAATTCTTAACTACTTAATACAATGGCTACTTACTCAGTACTGGGGCATTAGGCATTGCATGAGACTCCTGGATCCACTGGTCCAGTTGATCCTCCTTACATTGCTTCAGATCAGAATAATGGTGCCTGACCAGCTCACCAGTCTGAGGAACGCCAGTGGCATTGGTAAGATCATGAGCTAGACTGTTCCTGGCCTCTGTTTTATATTGGGTGCCCTGGTACGGGCCCTGCAGGAGTCTTTCCTCATGATTGTGGACAAGGAGCCAAACCATTACTTTGGTCTCCTCAATGCCCCAGCATTGCGCTGATAATCGAGTGCCTTCTCTAACACCAGCCATGCTGACTGCAGAAGGGAGCTATAACCAGTTATGGCAAGTATTCTCACCTGTGGAGCTTAAATATGCCTCATTTCCCACACTTATTTGTGACTGGCCAGTTTTGAAAAAACTCAGCTGTAGGCACACCTGCTTAGCTGATGTTAGCAATGTTTAATATTCATTTGATAGATATGTGTCTGTTGAAAGTGCATGGTTACGAAATGCTGTCATGGCTTAGTGGTTATGTACTGTCACTATAGCGCACAGTATCCTGAGTTCGAGCCCTGTCACTGCTTTTTATTTTCCTAGTGGCCAGACCTGACTGGTTAAGGTACAGTAAAGGCAGTGTGGCCGACTTTGCTCAACTTTGCCTGACTTTGCTCAATGTTGTCCAGTGTTGCTTGACATTGCCCGACGTTTCCTGACGTTGTGCTGGTTAGCGCTGTGCACAGCTACGCGCAAATACATTATATTTGCACTGGTTAGCGAGGTGCGCAGTTACGCGCAAATACATTGTGCTTGTTAATGCGGTCCTCAGCTATGAGCAATTGGTTTTAAATATGCTAAATACTGCTAAAATGTGCTTAGCAGTGCTTTATATTGCTTAAAATGTTATTCATGCCTCAGAATGCATAACCATTTCACCTATACATATATATATATATATATATATATATATATATATATATATATATATATATATATATATATATAAAAAATTCATTCACTACTACATTTAACATTTTAATGCTTTTTACAAAACTTATACATGATAAATGTCAGGAAATATTTTTGTATACAGATTTCCAACACAAAATGGAATGTGCAGAAGTGGGACTCGAACCAGGAATGCCTCCTCTTTGTGCGAAGGCTCAAACCAATATGCTATTGCTATTTTGCTTAATTTGCATATTTTTTCTTATTATCCTCTTCGGTGTCTAAGCTGCAAACTGTAGCTAAGCAATGGGCAATCCTATGCAAACATGTGCAAATACTGGCAGCTATATCGGCAATAAAACAAAAAAAAATTTCTTTTAATTTTTAAATTTGTATGAGGTTTAACATATGGG
Organism: Protopterus annectens; assembly: GCF_019279795.1. Taxonomy (NCBI): domain Eukaryota; kingdom Metazoa; phylum Chordata; order Ceratodontiformes; family Protopteridae; genus Protopterus; species Protopterus annectens. Next base: position 759,357,004 of record NC_056743.1, on the reverse strand, counting down.
GGAGTGTAGTGTTACAATGTACACATGTGAGTGGACTTGCTCATGTAACTCAACATTTCTTGCGTTTTATCAGTGCAGGGGCGTGGATTTTTGGACTGCTCGGCAGTCCGACACGCCCCCTACACTCATCCACGCTCCGTGTAAGCTTTAGAGTTGAGGCAGTGTGTCCTCATTAATATGCATGGCACGCTGCCGTCATATTCTTAGACTGGCGATTCCGGGTAAGACTAATCTAGTCTTACACAGAAGATTAGTAAATCCTGGGGAATGTATGACTAACTGATTTAAGCAACAAAGTGTTATTCTTATCATCATCCTGGTCATTCAATCCACTACTGTCTAAAATGTTCCAGAATTTTGCATCAAAGTTGTTGCTTATAATTAAATAATATAACTTAGGCAAGTTTCCTTTGCAATTCAATTTACCTGCAACAATAGCACTCATATACTCATACAATGGGGGAATAGTGTTCTGTTCCTTTTCACACATATTACCTACAAGTTCATTTAATTTCCTACCGATAGATAACTGATTAACAGATTCATCTAACTTCTAATCTTTCAATAATCATTCTGTTGACTTAGCTTTCCTTTTTCAAAGCAATTAGACCATAATACTAATCTATTTTTTAATAAATATATTTTAACATTGTTCTGTGTTTTCATAAATCTAGAGGTGTGTGTGCAATGGGAAAGCACAAAAATGTTAATTTTAATTTCCACATCCTGCCCCCATCCCCCCTTTAAGGAAACCACAGTAAAACATTTCTCCAAAGCCAACCTCATGCTTCTTAAGACAGAAGTGGTGAACTTCATGACACCCATGCAGATGGACAATATAGTTACAGCTGCAGAATCCTACACAAATGCACTCTACAAGCACTTACACAAGTGCGTGGATCGTGCTATCCCAAACAGAACCAAAATGCTATCCTCCAAAAAAATGAAGCCTATCTGGTGGTCCCCTGCCATAAATAAACTGTGCAACAGAAGGAAGAAACTGTTGCAAAAGAGAGTAAAATCCCATGAGTGGAGGTGCTCCCTGGTCAGTCTCAGTAAGAAGCCGAGATCCCTTATAAGATCCTCAAAAGCTAGCTATGAATACAAAATCGCCTCTAAATCCAAGGACAACCACAAAGCATTCTAGAGCCATGTCAAGAATCTAGATGGCAACACCCATATCTGCTCTGAGTTACAGCACAAAGGCATGGAAATTACAGAACCAACTGATATTGCCAACATCCTGGCAGATAGGTTCAGTGCTAACTTTACTCCCCTCTCATCCCCTAAAGGGCCCATATCTATACAGGAAGAATGCAGAGTCCCTGTAATCACATCTATGCAGGTAAAAGCTGCACACTCTAAAGCCAAAAATAAAGCATCCATGGGAATGGACAACATCCCAGGCAGCGTTTTACATGAACTTCAGAACGAACTGGCTCCCCACTTAAGCCTCATGTTCAATAATATGCTTTGCATCAGACTTTGTGCCCAATGAATGGTGCACAACAACAGTTATCCCACTTTACAAAGGGGGAACCACCACTTATCCTGGGAACTATTGAGCTATTAGCCTAATGAGCCTGGTCTGCAAGGCCATGGAACGTATCATCATGGAACTCAGAAACAAAGATATTGGTAACCTCCAAACTCTGGATCCCACTCAGTTTGGGTTTGTGAAAGGCAGATCATGCCTCCTGAACCTGATTAACTTATTTGAGGCAGTCAAGGATGCGTGTAGACCAAACGCCTCACTCTGGGAAGTAGCAAAATATTCAACAAGTACGAAAATACGAAAAAATCTTGCAGTCTAAATGGGTTTAAAATATATAATTACACTGACATACAGATTACTGAAACATTCTTCGAACTTTTTACTAAGGGATTGCAATTTGTTCCGCATAAGGCAAGTTATTTACCCAAACTGCTCATTGAATTAAAGTTGTTCATAAGAAACCTTAATTTAAGGGTGTTTTTTAAAAACCAACCCCAGGGAGAACATTTGCTCTGTAGAAGTAGTACTTTCAATCCTCCTATTCATCCCAAATTACAGTTGTTTGAGGAGCTTATTGAAAAAAGTTTTAGGGACTATTTTAAAAATAACAAGATTAAATATCCCACTAACTTTCCTCATAGACTACAGGTTATTGTAGACAAAATTAAGGATGAAAGCATTAGGGTCATGAGGCCTGATAAAGGGGGTGGCATTGTATTAATGAAACAATCTGAATATGACAACTGCATGTGCAATATTCTACAAGATACAAAAACATATGAGTCCATTTCTTTGAACGAACTCAATATTGCACTAGGAAAAATAAAAGATTATTTATATGACTTGTTAATGCAGGGGTTTATTGATGAAAAAACATACAATTTTCTGAATGTTCCTAAACCTAAAACTCCAATTTTATTTGGCATCCCCAAGGTCCATAAGGGGCTAAACCCACTTAAATTTCGTCCAATAGTCTCCGGTGCGGGTGGAATAACTGAACCACTTAGTAAATTTGTGGACGTCCAGTTAAAGAGCTATGTTTCAAAGTTAGAACACATTTGCAAGGACTCCTGGGAATTTCTAAGTAGTTTGGACCAAAGTATGGACAATTCAAACCTATACATGGTCACGATTGATATCGTTGACCTATTTCCAAGTATCCCTCATGAGCAGGGCTTAGACTGGTTTGGTGAGGCAATAAGTAAGAAATCTGGCCTTAGTAACTGTATGGTCAACAATATACTTGAGTTTATGAGAATAATTTTGAATAACAACTTTATTTTCTTTAATGGGGAGTTCTACAAGCAAAACAGTGGGGTGGCCATGGGTGCTCCATGTGCCACTTCTTACGCAAACATAGTCTTGAGCAAATGGGAGACACAATTTATTCATTCCACCCAATGGAACAAATATATCAGTTTCTATAGGAGATTTTTGGATTATATTTGCATCCTTTGGGCAGGCTCTGTAGGGGACTTTCATGACTTCATTAATTATTTGACTCAAACTACCAACTTTTTGCGTTTCACTTACAAAATAAATGAGAGAAGTTTACATTACTTGGACATTAAACTTACTAAAAAATCTGATAAAGTTGGTTTTGTTTCCCAAATACACAGAAAAAAGACGCACTGCAATTCTTTTTTACATTTTAACAGTGGGCATCCATTGCATGTTAAGAGGGGCATCATTAAGGGACAACTGGTGCGTGCCTCTAGAATATGTAGTACACCAGAACTATTCGTTGAGGAAACGGAATTTCTTAGGAGTTCTTTTTTGGACAGAGGGTACCCTGATGAATTTTTTCAGGATATTCTTGGTGAAGTTTTAAGAAAAAGAGATGTATATTTTTCCCCGCTTTTAGGTGGTAAAGAGGTTACACCTATGAGGCAGAACAAATTGGAAGACAATCCTGGTAGTAAATTCATATACACATATTCACAGGATGCACTTTTCATTGAAAACACAGCAAGCAATTTTTGGCCCATTGTTTACATGCAGGATGAATTTGCCAACATGTTCCCTAACAAAATTTCTTTTGTTAGAAAAAGGGGTATCAATTTGAAGGGCATTTTTGAAACTAAAATTAGTTGCAATAACAGCTTGCAAGCTAATTTAGTAATCAAAAGAAAGGGCACTTATGCATGTGGCATGTGCCATCAATGTATGTTTATCACAAACAGTGACAAAATTACCATTCCTTCTAGAGGTATAACTATCACATCTAAAGAACATTTTTCTTGTAATTCATCTAAGGTGGTATATCTAGGAATTTGTCAAATTTGTTTATCATTTTATGTTGGGAAAACAGAAAGAGAGTTTAGACGTAGGATATATGAGCACATGAATGACATTAAAACAAAAAAGGAGATGAATGCTTTTGTCAAGCATTCTCTATACTGTGCTAATATGTCTATTCGCTTTTTTGTTTTAGACAGAGTAGTTTGTGACAAGAGGGGTGGTGACTGGAAAAACGCCCTGAATATCAAAGAACTAACTTGGCAGCTTAGACTTGATGCCACCAGATGCCCTGGTTTAAATGATGGAACTAGTTTAACTTGTATTTTGAAGGACAAACAAAGTAAATTATAAATTGTCTGGTCTTTTGTGTTTTGGCACTAAGGTATATGTTTTATAATCTCTTTTTTATACATTTTTATTCATATGCATTGATTATAAATACAACATAAAATTATTTAACATTCAATCATTTAACGTTTATACAAGTTAGGTATATTTATGTTCACATTTGATTTTAAAATTAAAATTAAATTATTGCACACAACTGCATATATAACTGTATGGTTATTTAACATGCAGTACAAAAAGCACAAAAAACACGTGTTTTATGTAGTTGTTGCGCTTTATTTTAAATGGAGGTAACATTAAGATGTTTTTTCCTAACTGACTTTTCATTATTAAATGTGTTAGGATGAATGTATTGTATTTACTTTGATAGATATTTTTATTGATGCAACAAAAAGCAAATGTTTAAGTAGTTTTTAAATGTATATATTTTTTTAAGCAAAGAAAGTATAATTGAACAATTGATTAATTATTCAATTAATTAAGGTAACAACTCAGCATATATAAGTAAGACCTATTGTGTAAAGAAACTACACTTGAAAAAGCCCGTTACGAACGGGCGAAAGCGCTTGTGTTGGAGTTTGGTTCGTTCTTATGGAATAAAGATTTCAAGCTTTTTTGGTCATCATTTCTTGGCGAGAACCTTTTAAATTGTTACATCTTCAAAAGTTTTTTGTGGGCAAGATTTTTTCGTATTTTCGTACTTGTTGAATATTTTGCTACTTCCCAGAGTGAGGCGTTTGGTCTACACGCATCCTTGTTTCCTGGTTGTGGTTTGCTGCTTCTTCTGATTTGTTATTTGAGGCAGTCTCCAAAGCTGTGGATGAGGGTAAGGTAGTTCACACAGCCTATCTTGACCTCGCCAAAGCTTTCAACACCATCTCCCATTCTGGAATTATAGTTAAACTCACTAAACTAGGTATAAATCCCTATGTCACAAGATTGCCAACTGGCTCACTGACAGAACCCACACACTAAAAGTTGCAGACTCCAAATCTGACCTCAAAGCAGTGACAAGTGGAGTACCACAGGGTTCCTTCCTGGACCTCTCCTGTTTGGTATCTACTTCTCTGAAGTACAGGCTAACACAGAAGGCCTCTGGCTAACGAAGTTTGCAGATGACTGCAAACTAGGAGCCATAGTCAAGTCCCCAAATGATGTGGACATCCTACAGAAGGGCCTCACTGAGACAGATGCCTGGTGTCAGAGCCATGGCCTCAAGCTCAATGCCAAAAAGTGCAGTGTCATTCCCTTTGGTAAAAACTCTGTACCCATTAACTACCACATAGGCAGCAATCTACTTAACATTGAATGTGTGATAAGAGACCTTGGGATGCAGGTGGACAGTAGTCTCTCCTTTGATAGTCACATCGCCACAGTAGTCAGGAAGTCCTTCTACATGGCACACCTCATCATAAAAGGGTTCTCATCCAGGAAAAAAGAGGTCATTGTCCCCCTCTACTCGACACTCATTAGACCCATTATAGAGTACAACGCCCCTTTTAGAATGTACCTCACAAGACATCCACAGCAGCTGGAAAGGCCACAGAAGTACCTCACAAAGAGGATTACGGGCCTCAAACAAATGCCATACACTGACCGCCTCAAAAAACTCCAGCTTTACTCCATAGCATATCGCCTACTCCGAGGTGATCTCTGCCTAACATATAAAGCTATGTCAAACCCAGAGCTGTTGGACATGTTACACTTAAAGAAATCCCACTCCCTCTGAGCTACATGCTCTAGGGACCTAAACCTTGTCACCACAATAAACAGGACACACTGAAGGGATAGATTCCTGTCCCAGAGACTTCCTATACTCTGGAACAAGCTACCCATCTATATCAAGCAAAGTTCTTCATTAGCACCCTTCAAGAAAAATCTTGAGTGGATGGGAAATACACCCTGGGGATCACTTCTGTGTCTCTGCTCAACAGTGGCACAGGAAAATAACTTTCTTGGGTGGCATAAGCCATGGAACCTTGTTTGCTATACTTACATACGCCTTTGGGCCGGTAGCCTAGTACCTAACTATGAACCTATGAATAAAATTAATCTGGGTTTTAAAAACATATTTCTTAGCTGTTTTAGAACTGATTTGATATATATAGAGCCTAAAGACAAATTAATTTCTTCCAGGTTAAGTTGTATTAACCAGATGAATGGATTGTTACATACTTCTAATTTATCATGGTTAATATCCTTTTAAGAATTTAGTATGATGTGTTCCTGAATGGTTTTCCATTGACTAGTATAAGTTGATTTTTACCAGAGTATAACAAAATTAAAATCTGCAATAATGGAGTAAGATTCTACATCTGAAAAGCTTACCACCATACTCCCATAGTTTTATAAGATTTCTATAAGCAATTTATTATTTATTTACATTTGCTCATCGGGAGATTTCAACTGGGCGCAGGTCCTTTTGCAGCGGATGCCTGGGGAGAAAAGCTCCATATCATGTACATGATAAATAGAGATACAAAGTTGCAGCAATAGTAAACAACATTACAGCTTGTTGGCTTTAATACAATAACAAGATATAGATTATCAACAGTATATGCAGTAAATGTTGCAAGTTAAGACAGTTTCTTGTCATTTATAATATTAGTAACAAAGTTGTCAGAGAAGACGTTAAAGTATGTAAAGACAACTAGCTATTTCTGACTGTGGTTAGTAGTGGCAGTAGTATAGTTGGGTTAAGAGTCTAGATGGGGGGGTAAGGGTGGGGGTGTTAGTCTGAATTTGAATAAGGACAAACCCAGTGCAAATTTAAGTGGAATTTGAGCACAGTCTTGAAAAGGCTGCTGGAAGGTAGAGTAGTTATAGAGGGTGGAAGATTGTTCCAAAGTTTAGATATGGTACAGGAAAATATGGTTTCTCCTGCTGAGTTTTTGGGTTTGATAACAGTGAGTTTATTTTTGTTGCTTGATCTTAGGGACCTAGTGGGGTGATAGGGTTGGTTCTCAGCTTTTTAGGGTCCCATAAGAATGAAATTAACATTGTTCCATTTTTTTTAAAAGTTTTTGTCAGGTATTAAAGCTAATGCAATACATACACACACACACACACACACACACACACATATATATATATATATATATATATATATATATATATATATATATATTTATATGTATATATAGATATATATACACATATATAAATGCACACACACACACACATTTGGGTATTATGATCACTTTAATAAGCACTAATCTATCCTCAAATTAAAAAACAAAACAAAAAAAACACATTAATTCCACGTTTTAATAAGTAGTCACACCACTCATCACATTTTGACAGATTTTAATCCTAAATACTTTAATTATTGTCCTTCCCAATTACTTTTATACCTATCTTTAAACTTACTATCTAGTAAATGATTTAACATGAAAGTTCAAGTTTTATTTTTATTAAATTTCAGTAGCGATACTTCTTGAAACATTTCAGTTTCCTCATCTATCTCTTCAATTCAATAATTTAAATCCCCTATAGTTAGCAAAACATCATCTGCAAAAGCAGTATCTTATATCGATAGTCCTTATTAAATGAAAATCTGGCAATTTTGTCATTGCTTAGACTATTAGCTATGGGTTCAATAACTAATGCAAACAGTAGAGAAGACAAGGGATACCCTTCTTTGTGCATTTGTTTAAAGTGAATCCTTGAGAAATGTAAGATCCAATTTAAATATATACTTTGGAATCTCTATACAACTTTTTTTTTTAATATTCCAATAAATAGTTCTGGAAATGCAAACATTACTAAAGTTTTAAATAAGTAATTCCAACCTACAGAATCAAAAGCTTTCTCAATATCTCAGCCAATTAGAGGTACTTTTTTGTTCATTCTTGTTGCTAAATCTAAGATTGTTACTTACTACTCTTTTAATACTGTCATACATTAATCTATTGACTATAAATTGTTGGGAAGATAGAAACAAATATTGTATAATCTACATAATGAAATAGGTCTATATGAGGAAACTAATTCATTGTCCATTCCTTGCTTAAGTATAGGTGAGATTAGAGAACATTTCTATGAGGGAGGAATTATTTTGTCACTCAATTATCCTAAAAACTTCACTCAGTAATTCTAAAATAGTTAATGGAAGCAAACTATATAATTTGATACTTAACTCATCTAACCCTGGAGTTTTTCTATTTTTTCTACTTTTTTAAAGTTTTTTTTAACTTTAATTAGGGTAATAGGCATATTCAACATAGGTATTTTTTGGCCATTAAGTTTATTAGTAACATTTTTCTTTAAATAATTATCAATTTTGTAATCTTCAGGATTATTTTTATCTTAAGATCCTCACGATTTTTTAAATATTAAGCATTTCTTTTATGTTTGAAATAAGCTTATTAGTGAGAAGATTTTGGATATTATTGATGTGTGCCTTTTTGCTTAACATCTTTCTATAAGCTAATCTGTGAAGATTTTTGGAGTTATTGCATTAACTGTACAGTTTTAATTTTATTTTTTAAATTTAAATGTTTCTAAAGTTATCTCCACCTTATGCATTAAAACTGTTTGCAGTTTAGTCACCTTTTTACTGATTCCAATATTATTTAATTACTTTGTTGTTCACACCTTGCTTTATGTATGTCATCTTTTATTTCTAACAAGTCTTTATCCCACTCTTTAATTAATTTTATTACTAGTCCATCTATCCTTTTTATCTTTAATATGCATTGTTAAAGAATCCCTTAATATAGTTTTACTAACATGACCATCATAAGTCAAAGATAAAAAAAATCGTAATTTGTTCCTTAAGGTGACTCTTACATTCTTTCATCATATATACCGGGATTCTATTTATAACCTGAAATGTATATATATATATATATATATATATATATATATATATATATATATATATATATATATATATATATATCCATTGACATATTAATATTTAGTGCATTATGATCAGATAAAGAACAAGGAATATTTTTCAAAATAACTATTGACTAAATCTGTAGAAGTATGCATTCTAAAAATTCTAGTTTGTATTTCATGTGCTTAAGAATAATGGGTGAAGAGCAATGACTTAACTTCTGCTTTTGGTATTAAGTCAACTAGATTAGTATTACTAATCCATCTTTTAGGAGCTTTAGCTGATGCTAGAATTTTAGCTTTCTTCTGCTTACTTGTATCTTCTATACAAGATATGTAGTTAAAATTTCCAGCTAAAATTAAACTACCCTTCCAATGACTTTGAAATAAGTTTATGTGATCTTTAGTGTCTGTTGCACCAATTCCAGGAATCCAATATAATTGGCTAGTGTATATAGTTTGCCATTATATTTAATTACTACAAATGCATAGATTTCATTTCTTTGGGATCATTAATAGGTACCATGAACCTAAGCATTGCAGTAGATTTTCTCCAAAATATAGGAGTTTCTCTCCTATTCTTATTAAAAGAAGCATATGACATTTCATAACCTAAGTTATTTAGATATTGTATACCTTTATCTATCAAGTGAGTCTCTTGTAAAAATATGTCTTGTCTATTTAATTTTAAATATCTCATTAATAATTTCTTTTTGTTGACATTGTTTAATCAATTTACATTAATAAATAATAGAGTAAAACTAACCATACTGTGTATTTATGAAGACTCATTTTACCAAGTGATATTATTTAGCTGTAGTGCATGTTTGACTTGCTGTTGTCTGTCTGACTATTGATGATCTCTGTCTGCATTTGATTTTGGAATAGTGCTATCCATTTAAGGTTAGGCTATTTCTATTTTATAATATTTTTCTTATATTGCATTGTGTTTTGTTTTAAGTTTTATATTATTTTTTTTGTTCTTTCTGTAGTTTTAAGAAATTTGGCTAGGGTCAGTTTGAAAAACATTATTTTGCAGATAGTGAATAATATCCAGCTAATTAGTGGAAGGAGCTGAGAAATAGCATTCCTCATTTAACTAAAGATATTTAGTGGCATTCTCGTTTATCTGTAGTGCTTGTTTGACTTGATGTTCTCTGCCTGACAATTGCTGACCTGTGCATTTGATTTTTCACACTCATCTGCCTTGCTGCTGTTGTACTTTTAAAGAATGGTAGTTTTTGAGTTGCATGCCCCTATTAATCTGATTTTGGACACTCCTCCCAGTCTCATCTTATTAGCTCATTCTGTTGATCACTGAGAGATCATCTAGGGAGACTCACCCTTTTAATCTCTTAAACTTGAATTATCTTTTATTTCCTACATTCCCACTTACTAAACAATATAAAGCATTGTACTTTATTCAGTTGCTTTTAGTGTATTTGTGATCCTGCCTACTTTATTTAGTTTTTTTTATGCAAGTTCTTAAAGTGCTCAGTTGCATTTAAAGTGCTGGATTTATTATTGCTAGTTAGTAGCCAGATAACATTGTAACTGTTATTCTAAGCCTCTTAGTTTTGATTTAAGCATTTGGGTTTCAAACTAGTTATCTTACAAAAGGAAGGTTTGCGGTCTCCACTCTTGTGGCAGGAGCGATAGCTCACTCCATTCTGAGTTGGGAATTGCTGCTGAAGGCTTACTGTGTCTGTTATTCTAAAAGTGCCTAAATTCTGGTTTAAGCACTTGGGTTCCAGACCAGTTATTTTACATCAAGAAAGCTTGCAGTCTACAACCTTGTGAGGAGAAGGTAGTCTCCATCCTTCTGAGCTGGGAATTGCTGGTGAAGCCTTATTTTGACTGTTTTTCTAAGTGTTTTTTGCTCTGATTTATGCACTTGGGCTCCAAGTGGTTCATAGTGGTTCATAGGTTAGTACTAGGCTAACTGCCCTTGTGAGCAATTGTAAGCCTAGCCAATTATCCCTTGTGAGACTCAAACCCTTCACTTTGTGTTTGTACGGCAAACACCTTAACCATTAGGCCACCCTCCCTCCCTAAGTCAGTTATTTTATATTAGGAAGGTTTGTGGTGGTCTACACCCTTCTGGCATTACTTTCTAGACAGATTTGTTTAAACTACTCGAGCATCTAGATTATATATAGCTGAGCACTGTTCATCAGGTTTATTGTTTTATTGAACTATTCAATATTTAAATTTCCCTCACTCCTCCCCAGTAGATCAGTAGCTATGCATGTGCACTTTGCAAATATCTCTGTGGCCAGTCTGGTTGAGATGGGTCTTCTGAGGCATTGTAGCAATTGTCTCATGTACAATGACAATCCACTAATTCTTAAAATAGATAAAGTATGTGACAGCTGTAAATTCACTTTAAGTCTGGATGCAAAACTCTTTCATAAAACCAAAACAAATCCTACAGATGTTGTCAGTGACACTTGCACCACACCTACTGCACAGAGAAAAACCCTACACACAAAATTACTTATGCTGAGGCACTTACAGATAACCTTCTTAAAACACTAACAACTTCTGCACAGTACAATCAAAGAAACTGTCCTCATCCATCATGTAAATACTCTGTTAAAACAACACTCACAGCTCCTCATAGTAACACTGCATCCAATGCCTCTACTATTAAGCCCTTAAGGCAAACCAGCACATAGCCAAATTTCCTGGTCATGGGTGATTCTATAGTAAGGCACACCAATTTCCATGTCACCAGACTGATTAAGGAGAGAGTTGCAGTTAGCTGCCTTTCTGGGGCTAAGCTCTATCAAGTCACACAGGCACTCAAGTCATTGAACCACAGATATCACTATGACTCGAACGAAAATGGCCGCCAGATAGACTGCTCCCTATTCACTGAGCTCCTCAATACTCTGATACTACCAGCAATTTTTAATAACTTTTAAGAGAATTTTTTCCACAGTTTTTTCTACAGAAAGTATCTCTGGTATATCTTCTTCATTCTGGGATTATTCATTTTTGGAAAAAGTGCAACTTTTATATTATTTTACCTCAGACTATCTTTTGGCCTCAACAGTCTCTGGACACGTGCACTATAGAAGCTATTATCTGGGTCAGTATTCCTGTTTTCACACCTCTTTTCTGTGCATGGCTGGCAACTCTGACTCCATGGAGACGCAGACAACCAAGGCCAAATTCTCCTCTATGCTTTCTCCAGAAAAGGACTCTGGCTCTAAAAGATTAAGAACCACCAAACAAACTACTGAGAACATTAAAATAAGTACTAACGATAAAAATGACTCCAATTTTCATTTAGATGATTTGAAAATGGCACTACAGTCCATTCAAAGTGCTATTCAGTCTTTTACTGAACAATTTACTGACTTTGGTAAAACTCTAAGACAGATTAATGACAGAATGGACATAATTGAAAATAAAAATCTGGATATGGAAATAAGAGCAGACTCCATAGAACGTGATTTAAAATCCAAAGATGTTCTCATTACAGAAATACAAGCCAAATTACTGGATTTAGAGGCAAGGAGTTGCAGGAATAATATAATAATTAGAGGATTACCGGAATCTTATGAAAACCAAAACTTAATTTCAGTGACTAAACAAATATTTGATGCATTACTTAACTTTGAGACAACTACTAACACCTTAATTGTTGAAAGAGTGCATAGAGCCCTGCGTGCCAGACAAGACTCTACTTTACCTCGGATTATTTATACAAGATTACTAAATTACCAGGACACTCAAAGTATTTTAGAAGCAGCCAAGAGTAAGAAATATCTCATCTGGAATAAATATAAGCTGACTTTTTCACAGGATTTACCCCCACAAACAAAACTGAACAGACAAAAATTATCACCTTATTGTGCTGACCTAATCAAAAGGGGAATAAAATTTCAAATGAGGTATCCAAACACACTTTGTTTTAGTTATAATGACAGAAGTTATATGGCTTCAGAACCTCAAGAAGCTAAGGATATCTTTTTGAAATTATTCAAAATCCTTCCTGACACAGTCATACAAAAGTAATTCTCCTAACCATTGTAAGTACTTTGGAATTTAACTGGTGATTTTACATGACATTGTAAATATTCTTTAAATAACAGAAGTTATGACAAGCTTTACCACACGAATAAACACTCTGACTTTATAGAGTGTAATATCTGTTTTTATTGGTTTATAGAGATGATAATATCTTAAACATCTTTATTCCAATATATGAAGGTGCCATAATTTTTGAGAAACTCCATTATAGTTTGTTTATGTGGATATATGGTTTTCTGTATGAAATATCACCCAAACAGAATGGAGGGAAAATCTTCTAGACTGTCATGCTAAAGTAGTGCCACCAACCTGGTTAGAGTTCTGTTGTTTTGTTTTCTGTTCATAGTCTCAAATTATTTTCCCTCCTGTTTTGCCTGCATGATGACGTTATGATTCCCAAGGAAACTGTGATATGTTCGTCCTGTTGAAATCATCCGCTACGTTGTCTGCAACTTAACTGCTTGCTTCTAAGGTGATCGGTAACTGTAATTTGAATCCCTGAATATTCCAATCACTAAATACAATATCTTCCTGGTTTCGTACTGTTGTACCTGATGAAAACTGCTAAGACTCTGCGCCGTTGACTCCAACTGATTACTCCATCACGAAGTTTTGCAAGTAAGTTATTTTCTCCTGCTCAGGATGGCTATTCTGATTTATCCACTGCAAGAAGCTTGTTACGAGGTCAGGATGCTTCCCATGGACGTACGGAGGTTTTGCTGCCTCTGTGCCTGTGATGCAGGCTATTTATCAGCCTGACTGTGAATTAACTTCCCTTTACATTTTCCATTACCTCAGTATGCTGTGCATTGAGTCAAGCATTTATCTTTATACTGTTTTATATATTCTAGTTAGTGCTCTAGGCACATAATTTTAAATGTGTTTTCTGATCACTAAATACAATGACTTCCTGGTTTCGTACTGTTGTACCTGATGACAACTGCTAAGACTCTGCGCAGTTGACTGCAACTGATTAATCCATCACGAAGTTTTGCAAGTAAGTTATTTTCTCTCGCTCAGGATGGCTATTCTGATTTATCCACTGCAAGAAGCTTGTTACAAGGTCAGGAAGCCTTCCACAGACGAGAGGAGGCTTTGCTGCCTCTGTGCCTGTGAAGCAGGCTATTTATCTGCCTGACTCTGATTTAACTTCTCTTTACATATTCCATTACCTCAGTATGTCGTGCATTGAGTCAAGCATTCATGTTTACATTGTTTCATATATTCTAGTTAGCGCTCTAGGCGCATAATTTTAAATGTGTTTTATTTTGTTATTATCTGTTTCACACTGAACCTGGGATAGTGATTAACTAACTAGGGGTCCGTTATTTGCTGTTGATCCTTCATTATAAACAAATAATAAGTCTTTTATTCAAGTTTAGGGATTTATATGTCACTTGTACTATTTGAATTTATATTTTTTAGACATAGTTGCTAAGGGCTATACGATGCCTTTGTTATAAATTCTAATGTGTATGATTCAAACACCTGAATGATAAATTTATATATAATAGAATATAAGAACAACATGATACATAAAGAGGCTCTCATTTATTTTTATAATAACATGCTATATATTTTATTAATTTTTGAATGGATTTTAGATGTCACGTGATGTCATTTTTATAGTAGGACTTTAGACTAGTTTGGTTAGTATTCTTACTATTTAGACACCACATTTACTAGAGCCTTACTAATTAATTTAATCTAAGTGAAGAAGATTAAATAGTGTTAACTGTTTAGATATATTATTAACATAAAAATATTACAATTTTATATTTAACTGACAATACTCCATTTCATTAAACTACATATATTTGTAAGGTTTATGACATACATTTAACCTTTTTTCATATACATTTATGATTATCAGTGTTTAGCCATAGTATTGTTTTATTAACTATATTTATGTTCCACTATATCTCCTTACAAATTCATATCATAATGCTGTTTTAGCATGGTTTATTTACATTCATTACAATCATATTTACCTGTATAGGAGCTTGTGAATATACAGATGAATAGGGAATGTGTATGCCGGGCATTTTGTGTTTTGATAGATATGTAAATATGTTTAGTTTTGATAACTTGTTTATAGTCCTTTTTAGGACTTTACATAATTTTCTTTTTTTTATTTTGATGTTAAGGGTGACCATGTACTTACTTCTTTTGTATAGACTTTTTTGTCTTCCTTCTTTCGTTAGGTTAAGGTGGATAGGCACTGGGTTAGGGAAGAGGGAAGAAAATGAGACTACAATGAATCCTATACTGAAACTTATCTGTACTCAGAATAATCATTTTAACAAAATTAAGTTATGTTTGTTCCTTTATAGGTTCATAGGTTCATAGGTTCATACTAGGCTATCTGCCCTAGGGTATTTACAAGCCTAGCCCAAAGTTTTTGTGGCTTTCACCACCCCTTGCTTTCATCTTCTCTTTATTTATAAATTTATTTAGTTTATTCCATCAATATTAATGGACCTTAGATTGAGGTATGGTTAATCTGTTAACAATAGATTCCTGGAATGTAAGAGGGATCCAAAATAAAGACAAGAAATCTTTATTGTTTCATTTAATCTATAAATCTCAAGCTCATATATGTTTTTTACAAGAAACACATATACCTAGAGATGATTGGTACAAGGATAAAAATAAAAAATGGATCCAAAAAATAATAGCCTCGGGGGATACCTCTAATTCCAGGGGGGGGTGGCTATTATAATTAAACAAAAATTTCAGGGAATTATTATTGAAGAAAAATATGACAAGGAGGGTAGATGGTGCTACTTCTAATATATACAATCTTGATAAACCACTTTTGGTTCTAAATTTATACGGTCCTTGTAACCATCATCATTTGTTTATTTTACAAATATATATCCTCTCTTATTACAAAGATCATTATGTTATAGTGGGTGGAGACTGGAATGCTGTAATTAACCCTGACATTGATTGAACTAGTTCTTCCTCTTCATATAATTACCAAGCATCTTCTGCTCTTGAAGATTTAATAATGGATTATAACCTTATAGACCCTTTACAATACATTAAATACTCAAAGAAAAAAGATATATACACTTATTATTCAAAATGTTATCATTCTTGGTCAAGGTTAGATTTCTTTCTCTTATCTAATTCTCTTACACAGTCAGTTTTGGATTTTATTATTGAGCCAAGATTTCTTTCGGATCATTCTAGAATTTTATTTTCAAATTGAATCTCGAGTTTAAATTTGCTTATGCATTCAAACGGAACTGTTGGACTTTGAATAACAACTTGCTGTCTAATAAAGAAGTTAGTAAACTGTGTATAGAAATAATTCAAGAGATGGAAAATAACTTAGACTCAACAGTTATTTCCTATGATATTCAATGGGCGGTGTGTAAGGCAAGGTTAAGGGGTATGTTTATTGGTAAAGCCTCATACCTTAAAAAACAATTCAATAATAAAGAAAGATTGTTAAAACTAAGAATTCAGTCTCTTGAGAATCAATATAGATTAAATTCTGATCCTGCATTCTATAAACAAATTATAAATTCTCAAAAAGATCTGATTTTATTACATCAAAATAATCTTTCAATACAGGAACAAAGATTATTAGTTACCTACTCTGAATGGGCTCAAGTACCTTCGAAAACCCTAGCTAGAATAATTAAAAATAATTTTGATAGGCCCAAAATATCGCCCATACAATTCAAAAATAAATTATACAACACGGACAAGGAAATTATGCAACTCTTCACATTACTATATACTGATCTTTATTCCAAATCTTCTAATTTATTAGTAAATTGTCATATAAACAGTTTTCTTAGTTCTATAACATTTCCTACTTTGAATGAAAATCAGCAAAGTATTCTTTCGGCCCCATTAAGTCTTCTTGAAATATCTGAATCAACTGATAGACTCAAACTTGGTAAGTCCCCAGGTCCTGATGGTTTTACTTCTGAATTCTTTAAAATATTTAAGTCAGTAATTGCACCCTTCCTTCTTAAAGTTTATAACTACATAAAAATAAATGACATTTCAGATCTTTATTGGAACACCTCAAAAACTATTCTAATTTTAAAAAACAACAAAGATAAAACAGACCCTCATAATTATAGACCCATCTCATTAATTAATTTAGATATCAAGATTTTATCCTCTATTTTTGCCAACAGATTGAAGAAGGTTCTATCATCAATAATTTCCCCACAACAAGCAGGTTTTATGTCTCACAGACATGTATGGGATAACACTCTCTTTAGAATCCATTATTCATCTTACAAAAATGACAACAACCCAATATATGCATTAATTCTTGATGCATCAAGGCATTTGATAGAGTGAGTTGGGATTTCCTCTTTCAAACAATGTCCTGCTTTAATTTTCCCATCACATATATTAATTTTATCAAAACCCTTTACAAAGAATCCTTTACCAAACTGTATATTAACGGACCCACATCACATTCTATAAAGATTACTAGTGGCACGAGACAGGGATGCCCCTTATCTCCCTTTCTTTTTAATCTATACTTAGAACCATTACTTTTATACTTAGCACAAAACACATTTCATAGGATTCCTAGGATTTTAAACAATAATTTACTTTTCTCTGCTTTTGCTGATAATTTAGTTATATATTTTCAAACTCCTGTTACAGATCTTAAAAAAATAATTAATTCCATTGAGAAATTTTCTCTAGCGTCGGACTATCACATTAATTCCCAAAAGACTTATATATTCCCCGTAAACCATCTGCCACATAAACCATATTTATTTCCAGTCTCCTATTTTCATATTACTTCTGGGGTTAAATATCTGGGTATACATATAGATCATAATAATCTGTCTTCATTTCAAAATAATTTACTTAAAATATGGACATCAATAATGTTAGACATGCGTAGATGGGAACTTATCACTTCTTTCCAAAGCTGCAATTATTAAAATGAATATTCTTCCCAAATTTCTTTATCAATTCAACTCTTCTGATCAAATCATTCCTAAATCTTTTTTCGATAAAGTTAACAAAGAACTAGCTAAATTTTTGTGGTTCCCTAAAACAGTTAGGATTTCTTACTCTAAATTATCAACTTCTAAAGATAGGGGTGGTTTAGATTTACCAAATTTGTATCTCTATTATTTAATTATTTCGGCTAGCAAACTACTGTCCATTTCTAAACTGAATATCATTCATTATAATCAATGTCCAATTTGGATGAAGTTATGGCATCAGTATATTTTATCCAAAAACATAAACCCTGTTGCCATTCCATTTATCTCCTTAGGTATTTTGAATTCACTTAAAATCTCAAACTTTCTAAAACATAAGATCAAAGCATTTCAGGACTTATTAAAACTTATTAAATTTGATAATATTTTTCATCTAATACAACCACTTCATCTGAACCCTAACTTAAAGTTAGATAATGCACCATTTAATTTAACTAAATATCCCCTTATAAAGAATATGAATGTTTGGGATCTTTTGAAACACAAAGATTTGTCTTTGGCAAATCTTCGAACTACACTGAAAGTCAATTGTAAATATACTATAATTCTGCGTCAGTTAAGAGATGTAATTATGGCTAATTGTGCTTATATAATCCCAAGGGAGCAAGATTTTAATAATATTGATACGGTAATTAGAACATTATTATTACCTGAGAAAAGGTTATCAAAATCTTATAATTTGATAAACAAATTAATTCAAGATTCATTATGTCTCTTTTCTAACTTCTGGGACAAACATAATCCTCAATTAAATGAGAAACAAAAACTCTTGGCCATTAGAAATACTTTGTAACACTCCCCTTTCAAGAAATTGTTCTATACTCAGTTGATGATAAATAATAATACTTATCATACTCCCTCCAAAATTAATAAATTTGATGCAAATAACTCTCCTTCCTGCCCTTGTTGCTTCTCTCCTAATGCTGACCTCTTACATATTTTTTGGTATTGCCAATTCTCTCATAAACTTTGGACCTCCTTGAAAGTAAGGTTACAGAAAATGGGATATCATAAGTCAACTCTTTCCTGGGAGACTGCAATTCTACACATACCTAAGATACATCTGTCTAAACCAGATACACATGTACTCATATTTATCTGTTCTCTTATAAAACTTTACATTTCAAGAAATTGGCTTGACCGTACTAAATTGAATTGGAATGCCTTTAGAACAATGGCATACTTGTACGTTTCAGCACAAAAAACTATGTTGAAAAGTCCTAAAAAAATGACTTTAAATAATAAAGTTTTAGAAAAGGTCCTTTCTATTATTAATTATGAATATTAGATTATAAACTTTTATCTTTTGTACAGTGTGGGATTTATTTATTCTTCTACTTTATTTTCTCATATGATTGTGGTCTCATTCTATCATTTGTATCCTGGTTACCATTTGTATATATTGTATATAAAGTTTGTTTTTGATTTTTTTTTCACTTTCATGAGTTGAAATGTGCTTTTACAATGTTGTATAACTTAAATCAACTCCTAATTGACTATATATACAATGTTTGTTGGTTGATGTCTTGTTATATTCCATAATTTAATAAAAAGATTTTTGAGAAAAAAAAAAAGATATCACTATGACTCTGCCATAGTCAAGGTTATTGTTAATGACCTGAGATGTACCACCTTTGCCTGTATGAATTGAGACATAATCAAGCTTGCTGATTATGTGTTTCAAGCATGTATGAGCCTAACACTGAGCAGCATACTATCAACAGAAAAAAGAAGTAATTTTCAACTGGCTTAGCTTTTGTTGTCAATCCAAAAGGGTGCAATATTTGACAGCTTGGGAGGAAATGTTTGACAGACCATACTGCTTTGCCAGGGATGGTCTGCACTTACCTCCTTGTAGGATTTTGGACATTGGCAAAGACATTTTCCACCCCCACAATGCCTTTTGTAGGAAATGTCAAAATGATACACCTCCTGACTTAATTGAACCAATAAATGAATTACAGATGGTGTCACTACTCAGTGCTAGAAGTCTCAATGAGAAACTCCACTCCATGCAAGCTTTCCTCTCTCTGGAGATTGTATCTGTGTATTAACAGAGACATGGTTTTAAAGTCATGGAGAATACCCCAGCAGTGCAAGGTTATAATGCCTTTCAAACCTTTAGACAAGCTACTACACAGGAGGGAATTATAGGTGGAGGAGTCTCAATCTATATTAAAATCAAATGCACATGCATATAAGTTAAAGTGTATGACCCACTGGAACTCATACATGTGCAACTCACCATAAACACTGTCTCAATACCATATCCTTGCAACCTATAGGTCCCCCTCCATGTTCCAGGAAACTCATACTGTCTATCTCACTGTTCATCCAAACATGATATTCATGGGGATCTCAACTATCCCTCTGTAGTTTGGGAATCCTAAATCACTTCAAAACCACAAGCCAAGAAATGCTTACATTTTGTTAATACCAATATCCTGAAGCAGTTGATCCATTCTCCTACAAGGGGTACACACATCCTTGACTTTGTACTCATGAACATGGGGGGGCAATGTTCCTCACCCAATGTAATGTCTTCACTCATCAGATCTGAACATAAGGCAGTATTACTTGAAAAAAAAATTAAATGTGGGGATCCAGTGAAACCAAAACCCCTTAAGAACTATTCCAGGGCTAACTTCTCTCTACTAAGTGACACCTTGGACAAATTCCAAGCATCTTCAAACCCAATGAACACCACAGCATATGATGAGATATTTACAAAGTCTCTGTACAGCCATATTAATAACTGTATAGCACAAGCTGTGCTCACTCATATTAAGAATAAGTCGATCTCAAAAGTAAAGCCGCCTTGGTGGAATCACAATAGCAATCAGTATACAACAAAAAAAAAGAATCTTGGGCAAGCATTGGAGGAACAAAGCTATGCATACTAAAAAAAACACCTGACCAATCTAAACAGGCAGCTAAGAGAGTTAATACATACTTCAAAGGCTAAATTTGAAGAAAAAAATAGCTTCTCAGGCAAAGGACAACCACAAAGCTTTCTACAGCTATGTCCATTACCTCAGAGGAAATACACAACAATGCAAAGAAATTATTGTTAATGACATCACCCACACTGAACTGGAGGCAACTGCAAACATTTTGATTGAAAGATTTAGCTCAAATCTCCCCCCACTTTCTGCAATAGTGCAAAGGAAATAAAGCATAGCACACTCTCCCCTACCATTACTAGGTAAAAGGTCATCAATGTATTTTCCATGGCAAAAAACACTGCATTGATAGGCTCCGGTAACATAATAGGATGTTTAATAAACAGCATGAAACATGACCTCACTGGTCCACTTGAATCACTTTTCAACTGAAGTCTACAATCAGATTTTTTCCCAAAGAATGGAAGACGGCTACACTCATTCCCCTACACAAAAGCAGTCCAACCACTGATCTGGCTAACTACAGGCCCATAAGGCCATAGAAAGAATCATTGTGGACATGATGAATGAGGACATAGGTAACCTGTAAATGCTGGAACCATTACCGTTCAACTTTGTTAAAGGAAGGTCATGCCTATTATATCTGGTGGAGTTTTATAAGTGGGTCTCCAAAGCACTGGATGAAGGCAAGACTGCACAAAGCTTACCTCAAATTAGCCAAGGCTTTTGATACCTTATATCACTCAGGCATTATAGACAAGCTCACTAATTTAGGTATAAATCCTTTTATCACCCACTGAATAGCCAACTGGCTCACTGATAGGACCCAGGAGGTCAACATAGGTGAGACCACATCCACCAAGAAGGCAGTTACAAGCAGAGTTCCTCAGGGTTTGGTACTAGGCCCACTCCTTTTTTGCATAAATTTCTCTGAAACGGAAGCACATATTGAAGGATTATAGCTAACTAAGTTTGCAAATGAATGCAAGCTGGGGTTCATCACTGACTCCCCTACAGACACTATTATTCTTAATGACGGTCTATTTCTGAGTAACAAATAGTGTCAATGCCATGGTATTAAACTGATTGCTAAGAAATGCATAATTGTACTCTTTGCAAAGTCAACCATCCCAGCTCATTATTATGTTGATACTATGCCCTTATGAGTCAACTCAGTGGTCAGGGGATCTGGGGACACATGTAGACAGTAGCCTTACCTTTGACTACCACATGGCCATAGTGTTAAGGAAATCCTTTTATGTTGTACAACTTACAAGTAAGAGCAGGCATCTAGGTATACAGAGGTCATTATCTCACTGTACTCCTCCTTTATCAGACTAATCATAGAATACAATGCTTCCTTCAGTATGTACCTGACGAGGCATATGCAGCAACTAGAGTGACCTCAGACATTTTTTTAAAAAATAATATAAGCCATAACAAACCTGCTTTATGTAGAGCACCTTAAAGTACTTTCCCTCTATGCAGTCTCCTATAGATTGGTGAGGGGTGATCTATACCTGGCTAACAATGTATTCACAAACTCCACCTTTATGAATCTCCAGCCTATTCACAAGTCAAAGTGTAAAAGAAAGGTCTAGAGACATGAATTTTACCTGTGATTTAACAAAACATGCTGGAGAGACATGTGTGTTTCCTAGAGACTGCCCCTTCTATGGAACAGCCTTTCCATATATGTGAAGCTGAGTTTGTCTATCACTAAGTTTAAGTGCAACCTGGACCAATAGATGGGGATTAGGAAATTTACACTGGGACTGGTATCCATATGCCTTATGAACAGATGTGACTTATAAAAGCCTGGCCCTCAATGCCCTATTAAAATGCAGGACATCATCAGAATTTCAGTAAAACTTGGCAAGGCTTAGAAAGGCCCCTGGGTTGTTGACCTATAACAATCTAGGAATCTGTGAGTATGATACATTTATCCACCATAATAATGTAGTTGCATATTAGTCTCTGATGCATTTCTCCATCATTTTCTTAACATTCCAATTTTTTTTGAATTTTTCATTTCTACAAACTAAACTACTAAAATGTGTAAATAACAAAAACAGAAACAAATCTACAACTATAACTATATATGTATTACTAATATAATACAACCTACAAAGGATACCAAAGTTCCTAGTTTGCCTTTAGAATAGGCAAACTACTATACTATCTTTCTACCTTCCAATATCTAAAATGTAATCAAAAACTAGCCTAAAGCTACTTCAACTTGCAAACAATTAATAAAATATTACATACAAATTATAAAATAAGAGATTACTAACTGAGTTGTATATTTTGCCATTTAAAACAATTTCCCTCTCATTATTACATAAAAGTTTAATAACCCACTTCTGTTAATCACAAGAAATAAATAATCTAAAAAAACATTAGCATTTATGTAATAGTAATATAATCATATATTAAAAATTCCTAAATTATTCACTCATTTAATATTGTTATAACTAAATCTCTAAATTAACAAGTAGAAAAGAGTGGAACATGACAAAGTAAAAGATATCTGTAAACATACAGGTGAAAGGTAATCTTATCTTATTAAACTATTATAGAATAGGAAAAGTAATGCATACGTGCATTTATCATGCTAAAAGACATATACATATTTTATAAATCTAACAAAAGCTCAGAATTAATTTTAAAAGTACACGTGTTTCTATTTTAAATGTGTGTAATACTACTAATATAAATATCAAAATATCTAAACTTGTTTTGACTCATTACATTAATTCATAAAAGACATGTACGGGTCGTAGGCTGGTATAATGGCTAAGGTGTTTTCCTTACAGACAGAAGGTGCAGGGTTTGATTCTCACAATGGTAATTGGCTAGGCTTAAAATGGCCCACAAGAGCAGTTAGCATACTACTGATCTATGATGCTATGATCTTATGATATTACTAAGGTCAAAGAGAATATCTTGATATTCAACAGTGTTTAAAAAAAAATCCAGCCTATATTATATCTAAAAATTACAATCTGCTCAATTCAAACCACATTTCCCTTCATGCATTCAAACATTTTGAAAAATCTACACCACTTTCTATCAAAATTAATGTAGCAATAAAAAACTCAAGTTTCATCTCTGGCTTATGACACAAGTAATTTTGAGTAGTTGTAGTGAAACCAATGGCATACAATATGCAAAAAGCTTCAAAGATCATGTGACCGTATTTCAGCTTTCGGAATCTTTCAGTATATTTTATGTTATTTTCTCTTTAAATTATGTCAGATCCTATGCTTTCATATTTCTGCCATATTCAAATATATTTTATATATTTTTTGTCTTATTTGCACACTAATATTCAACCATGTTTTATATAACTTGCATTTCAAAAATCTCCAGTCAAAGAGCTAGTTAATCATCAGCTGCCTATAAGATGTTGGAGCATATATTTCTTAGCCTACTGATACTACTCTTTTATTAATACTACATAAAAGATATTTAATTCCTTGTGCCTTTGAATAGCAATCATAAGGTGTTTACTCTTCTTATTAATTCTAGTATTATATGCAATCTTGACTAAAATAAATTCCTGCCAGTCTAATTTAGATATGTCCTTTTAGCAATTGTGCACCGTTGTTCTGCTCTGTTTGATATCCTGACATCAGTATGTAATTAAAGCATGTGAAAATGACCACTCATAACATACAAGAACTGCAAATTTCTTCTACAGATTTCTCACTCTTCTGAATTTTTGAAAAATATTCGAATCAGTAACAGACATCTAACTTACTCTTTCATATTAATATATACAATTAGGGGTAATAGCCCTGAAGCATGAGTATTGACAATAAGTAAATTGCAAGCAAATTACATGTCAGAAACAACACAAAATAAAACGTTACTATATCTTTTGTTTTTCCAGTTATTCACTTATGTAAATTAAAAAAAAAAAAAAAGATATTTTAAGTAGATTTCTCACCTATGTACTTCAAAAGAAGGTCATATTTCTTCTCCTCACCATCACTACCACAATTAAGGCACTTCCTGCTTTCACATTTCACAGACATCGGTAATGAACTTTGAACTCTTCAAGTACCTGGATTTTCTTCACAACAGCTCAAGAAGCAGGCTGGAAGCAAAGCAAGCAAGAATCAAGCTGTTTCAGACAACTAGAGCATTCTTTTGATCTCAAACTTTTTTAAAGTATTAATTGCTAAATAAACTACATGTGAAAGGAAGAGGTTATACAGGAATGAAGAAAACAGTCAGCAGCACATTAAAAATTCTAATTAGCATTTTACTAAGATCTGACATTCAGTTAGCCTAGCAATGCACATAAACAACTATAAAATACTCAAGGGTAGAGTTATGAAAACAACAAACACCAAAAAGGTAATGCAAGTAGCCAGGATCTAAAAATTCACCACATTGTATCCCTCATAAAATACTTTATTACAATCCAGCACACATAAGAACATAGGTGTAGCACTTTCCATCTAAAAAAAAAACAAGACTTCATCAGAATGATAAACTCCATGAATCCCTCTCTTTATATACACAAACCTTGCACAAATTAATACGCATTAAACAATTAGTTATTAAAAAAATTTGTTGAATGAAAGAAATTGTTTTTAATGGAACAACTTTAAAAGCGTCAGTCTGAAAGTGTGTTATAATTTTTTTTTTAAACAAGGGTTTATAAAACAAACACCAAGCTTGTTCATTAAACAAGTTTAAAAGAAATAAAAGTGTAAAAAGATAAAAAAAAATGGAACACATGTCATAAAATACCCAATCTCATGTTCAACAAGAGCTGTATGAAAATATTTTTGTTTATGCCAGGATAATGAAAAGCATGAAACCTAAGTTGCCATTTCTTTGCTTCTAGGATAATCTTCATGTCCCACCCTCTTGGGATCACTTTTATCTAGCAATGCACATACTGAATAAAGTTAAAACAAAACAAACAAAAATAAATAAATAAATAAATGTTTTAACTTACAAAGGCTTAAAAAGTTACTAATACTATTAATCATAACTTTATGACATTCTCTTATGGGGGAATTTTTTAAGATTTAGAAATGTATTTATAAGTTTAGTCTAAATGAAATATAGTGCATCTTTCACTACAAATATAGTAATAATAACTTTTTATATTCCCTATTATGTAAAATACATTAATTTAAAATATAAATATATACTGAACATATATTTAGAAGCTTAATGTCCTATTCACACCCTTTATCTAGAAGTTAAATCTGGTGTTTCAGAAAATAAAGGCTATGCAAACAAAACATAAATGTAACTTTTTTTTGCTTTTTAACTTTAGAAACAGTTTTTCATTAATTCAGCTTACTCTGCCTCTCGTGGGATACAGCAGTGTAGTTCATTTCTTCAGTGTTAAGGATTTTATTTTTATTAACAAATATAAAAGACTCATAAAATTAATTCCTTCAGAAAGGAATATTTTGATCCTTGCAGGAAACACCAAATTGACTTTAATACTGCTCTTTTTTAAGTTCTTTAATCACTGGTAAGTAGGGTTTCCTTTTACTCATAACTTTATTGGAATAGTAATTGTCAAATTTGATTGCATGTTCATGTATTTTAATAGGTGGACTGGACCACTCTGTTTTTCAAATTTGGTCTTTTTCCATGCTGGACATAAACTTGACAATTATTAAATGTGATGATGACTTTTCTTTCTTTGATGGTACTCTCAAGGATATATGTGCCCTTTCAATCTCAAGCAATACAGTTTCAGGTAAATTTAACACTTTATGCATTTGGTTTGATAAAAAGTTTGTTATATTGTCTCTCTCTTATTTTTCAGGTATGCTTTAAATTCTGATATTATTTAATCTCAGTCTATTTTCTAAATCATCACCTTTATCTTAAAGCCTGATTTTTTGGTTTCAAAAGAAACCCAGTCCAAGACTCACCATCAAAAATCTTCTTATATACTACTTATCTGAGCACCTTGTTTTTTTCATAAGAATTTTGAAATGTCCAATTGTCTATTTGGATTCTTCTTTGAAGCTTTCTATTTTAGGTTTATCCATTTTTAGTAATGCACACTAGATTTTTTTTTTTTTACAGAAGGATTATGAGTACCATTTTTTGTGTGGCTCATATTGAAGTCTCCCCTCTCGTTACCAAGCAAATAAAATTCTGAAAGAAAAATTACAGCTTTTGAAGAAATTCTAGCCATAAAGCATTTCTCTTATTATTAGTGAATATGAATAGCTATTAAGTATCTCCAAATTTTAATTTTATGGTTACATTTTCTTTCAGAGAAAAGTTTTCAGTCAGACAGCTTTTACCAGTTGCTGCTCTCAGTTAGCCATCTTGGCCACACCCCCTGACAAATACCTGGTGAAGTGTACTGTTGTTTAGATTGAAGGCTGTTTGACATCTTGCGCTCCATCACTTGCAAATTGTTGAAAGGTACATTTAATCACTGGTAGGGCACCTACAAACACAAATGTACATGTGTATATGTATGTAAGAATATATTATATAAGGATGGTACCACTGATGCCTACATTTCTGAGCCTGATACAATGCCTAACTCATTGAAGCACTGGGATACATTTTAAATTGGTCTTACATGTGACAAAAACTGTTCAATGCTGATTGTGTTTGAAGAAATGGGTTTTAATGTAATGGGTTCATCTTTCTAGGACTTGATGAAACCCATCTCAGTGATGCACTCTGCACTCATTCATTGATAGGTAGATACAGATAGAGATATTCATGTACACAATTCAAAAACTGCAACATAAGCTGGCAGACCCTTTTTAGCCTTAATCTAGCAGAACACAGAAAAACAATAAAACCATACTAAAGAATTCTATATATGAAGATATATAAAAAAGCACATAGAAATTAATTAATTGTAAAATTTTGACAAACATGTGAGAATGCAATCTTGCTAGAAAATTCTGTTATACAGTATCTGTGAAACACTAATGGATGCTATAACCTATAGCCAATGAAACATACAGAAGTAAGATTCCTATTCAAGGAAGTGATATGCAGCTTCCAGTTTTGATCAATTAAGCTCTTTAAACAAGTCATATCTGTAACCAAAGTGGTGTTATATAGAATAATTAAGGCTGTGTTGGCAGAATTCTAAAATAATGTATATGTGAAATCCTTGAACACTCATTAAATGTACCCATATAATACAAACAGCAGTGTTTAATGCCAACAATATAAAACATGCTTATTTAGAGGTTTCCTATTACAAGTGTGATACCTTATACAATGGTTAGATACTTCATAAAAAATGAGATTCAAGCAGGAAACAACCAGCTTTAAAACAAACTGCTACACAATTTAAGTATTTCTGCACAGAATACAATGATAATGTCAAGTATTCTGAAATTAAACCTATGCACTTTATTCCTTTGCTGAGCTCTATAAGTGGCTGTAGGAGAAAGGAGAGAGAAAAAAGGAATTGTAAAGGAATATGAAAGGCTGTATTGTATATTTGTTGCTAAATTTCTTTTTGAAGTGAGATACTGAGATCAGGTTTTATGATTTAAGTTTTAACAATGTGTATGCAAGGGTTAACAATGAAATATCTGATTGTGCCAAAATTTGCCAAGCTATACAGAATATATTTCAGTTGTGATTATGCACTGGGGAGTGTTCATGATTATGTAAGAGGTGACCTGTGTTTGGCATATAAGGCATCTTCTGACCCAATACTGATGGATTTACTGCTTATCGACAAGTCAAATGGCAACTAAAATACTTAGTCTAGGAATCTAAAGCTCTTCTTCATCATCAATAGAATGGTTTGGAGGGACAGATATATCTCACAGAGGATACCACTGTTCTGGAACAGACTCCTCAACCACTTAAAACAAAGCTTGTCCCTGCCCATATTGAAGTACAACTGAAGTCTATGGATGGGAAACAGAAAATTTACCCTAGGATTGCTTCCCGTACTACTAATGAACAGAAGCAGCTCCTAAATGCTCTATCCCATGAATGTGTCCCCTCATGTTATCTATAGTGTGACCCCCAGGTATCGTCATTAGGGATATTATACAATTACTGATGATGAGATAGGGTAATTTGAGCATAAAAAAGGAAATTAGCTAGGTTTAATATGACCTGCAGGGGCAAATAGCCTAGTACTGAACTATGAACCTGTTAGAGAATCCTAACTTTCCATTTATTACACAACAAGTGACAGGGAATTGAAAGATTTTGGTTCATTAATGAATGCAGAAACTAGACCAAATCCTAAATAGGTGTTTAGGTTTCTATATTCTAAAAACGGTTTGTAATTTTATGCTAGAAATGTCCATCACCAGGTGCTCAAAACAATTCCTGCTATTCCAGTTCTGAATGAAGCTTTTAAAATTAGTTTCTTCAAATATCTACCAAACAGCAGTAAAAGCATGCTTGTTTTGTAAATTCTGTAACTACTGTTGAAACTTTCAGAGAATTCTTGAAGATTCTGTGCTACATTCCAAAAGAGTTGTTCTCAGTCTGCCCTGATTCCAAAAGACTTGCATTCCTGAATGTATCATATTTTGGATGAGATGTTAAACTAAAGCTCCATCTGTCTGTATTAATGTTAGGTGCTGAAAGATCTTTTATATCCACCTGAACTATCAAAAAAAGAGTTGGGGTCCGTTATTAAACACAGTATCATATTTACAATATTTATATATTATACATAATTTACAATTATGAACATTTTTAAATATTTCCACCTTAATATCTACTTATATTTTATTACATTCAAGTTTTTTTATGATTAACACCATCTCCCCCCCATTTTTTTTCACAACCAAAATTGTATCTTCTTCAATATTTCTGACAAATTCCATTTTCCATTAAATTTCATCTCATTTAATCTTTCATTCCATATTGCCCATATAATATAAAACATCTTTTTATCAATTTTCTTAGAATCTTTCTGTCCTTTATTGCCATAAAACTAATAACTTTATACTTTTAAAACCTTCCACAATCTTATTTTTGCATAAGTTTTCCCACAATTCCTTTATTTTTTTACAACTTAATAACGTATGTTCTGTAGTTTCACCACAATAATCACATACTCTTTTATTTTTTATATGACATATTAACTTTCACTGATAACTTCTTTATTGTTAGCCTCCATAAAATGCCTCTACAGTCATAATATTTTAATACCACCCAAATCTTGCTTTTATGTTTTTTTTTTTAAATTTTCCAATTGTTTGAATGGATGCATACAATAATATGTATTCATTGTACTGAAGTACTATCTATACTATTTACGTTTATTTTCCATAACAAATGTCTTGATACTCCATTTCCTCATTCAAATGTCCTTTCCATTCAATGTGCTCACCCTTTCCCTTGTTTCTTTACACTTTTCTTTCATTAATACACTTAAAGATCTAACACTTTCTTCCAACCATGTCAACATTTTATATAAATTCAATGATGCTGCATGGACAAGAAGATTAAGACGACCTAACCCTCCTACCTCTTTGACATATAACACCCCTCTTCTCATTGGGTTTAATCTTGATCCCTTTGTAAATGAGAGTAGAATTGACAGTAATCCTTTTCCATACTTTTAGGCACTATAAACAAACTCATAAATATAGAAATCTTCCCGATAAGATAAAATTGCTTAAATATACTTGTTTCTTATGTGTTAACCTGTATGTCCTCCAGAATAAACATATATGCCTTACTTTCTGTATTATGTTATCCCAATGCTGCATTCTATGCAAATCATTCCCAAGTTTTATACCCAATATACCTTGTACTCCTTTATTAAACTGAATATCTTTTAGTTTATCTTCTTCTTTTGGCTTTTCCTGGTTAAGGGTTGCCATAGTGGATCACCTGTCTGCTCATGACTGGCAGTGGAGTTTTACGGTGTCGAGTTGCCAGCCTGGTGTCCAACCTTCCACAGAAGGCACACACATGCACTCACACCTAGGGCCAATTTAGAGTGTTCAATCCACCTACAACGTTTCTTTGGAATGTGGGAGTAAACCAGACCACCCAAAGGAAACCCACAAGACCACAGGGAGGACATGCAGACTCCACACAGAAGGTACCCCAGCCGAGGATCGAACTGGAGAAATATCTTTTAGTTTATCTACTGTTCCTATAACTTAACTTTTTATCTTTATTAATGCCCATAACACTGATGACCTTTAAATGTTGATGGTTTAAACCCTTCT
This sequence comes from Protopterus annectens, assembly GCF_019279795.1. Lineage (NCBI taxonomy): Eukaryota > Metazoa > Chordata > Ceratodontiformes > Protopteridae > Protopterus > Protopterus annectens. Next base: position 759,325,950 of record NC_056743.1, on the reverse strand, counting down.
TCAATCTATTCTTTATTCTTAGTCATTAAAACTGTATCATCTGCATAAGCAATCATCACTGGTAATGGAATACCATCTCTCAACCTATATCCAGTTATGAAAGGCTTTATTTTACTAAGCACTGCATACGTAGTCAACTATTTTCACTTTATTATTCTCATGCACTGAAATACACATTTTATTATTTTATTACTTATAATACAGTCTTTCAATATATTCCATAAAGTTTCATGTTGCATGTCATCGAGTGCTTTACTCAAACCATGTACCATCATTTTAACTTCCACCTTCCTATTTTATATGTTCTACAATTTCTCATATCAGGAATTCTTGACTTCCTATCCCTTTTTTCCAAATATTGTTTCTTCAAGTATCATAAATATACAAATACTGACTATATTCCAGTACAAGGATACAGAGAAATAAAGACAAGACAAACCATATTACTTTCCATCAAATATGAGCAGAGGGACAAGCCCACACCCCTTGCAACTTAAATATATGAACTCCGAGATTGCACTTCACTACACTAACATGAGTTATGTTGTAGTATATCAAGTTAGAAGGGAACATTACTAAGGTTACAACAGGCAGTCATGAAACATGTAATGGTATGTTTGCCATTTTGTTCTGTGGAATGTGGTCTCGGAGTTCATATATTTAAGTAGCAGGGGATGAGGGGGGTGCAGGGTGGCTTGCCCCCCTGCTCGTACTTGGTGAAAAGTAATATGGTTTGTCTTGTCTTTGTTTCTCTGTATCCTTGTACTGGAATATAGTCAGTGTTTGTATCCTGTGTGTTTTTAGTCTTTTGAATTTTCAGTCTTTTGGGCTTTCAAGATGCTGGGTGTCAGTATTATGGGATTCGACATTGTGGGTTTTCAGTCTTCTGAAGTGGATCCATATAAAAAAAATATATATATATATATATATATATATATATATATATATATATATACATATACAGTACACATATACATATATACTCAAATATGCAATCTTCCCCATATATATATTCCATATAATACTCAACTCTCTTAAATCCTGTACAAATTGTATCTATTGTTCCTTAACAACTTTGTTAGATCCAAATGTAACTCCTAATACCGAAATTCCACTAGTCCCAAATCAATGTCCTTTTTTACTTCAAGCCCAAGTCCTTCACTTTTCAAAGTTTAGGAATGTGTCTAAACAGTAATAAAACAGTCATTTCTTCTAACAATAATTTGCTCCATCACATTACTAATTTTAGTTACTGGAATCATATAATCTGTATAAGACATAATTGAATACTCATTAACCTCATTTTACATAAATCTTGTCTTTTTTGTCACTATATAGTTCAAACCCAGAGAAAATAATACACTACTCATAAGACAACTTGTTTCAGTCCTCTGTTCATTGCTTTTCCTCACTTAACCATGCATTTACCAATACTTTAATGTTACTACTCTTACATACTGACCAAATTACTTTCTGTACTTTTATACTTATATTATAATTTTTCAAAATTCCTCATAAACTTCATGATTTATTGATTCAAAAGTCTTATCTATGCCTCCTATTAGAATTTTCCCTTTACTTCCTCGCTTTATATTATCTACTATTTCCCTAACTATCATTGTCTGCTGTCACCATCTCCCTTTAAGTCCATATCCACCATCCTCTAACACCTCATTTACTTTGTTTTTTATCCATGTTTGTAAATTTTTCAAAAATACCTTGTAATCTGTATTGTTTAAAACCACCAGTCTCCAATCTATCTTCCCCCTTTCTTCCAAATGAATGTTATTACTCCATCACAAATTTGTGTTGTGAATACCATCTTGTAACTATTCAATGAATACTCATATAAATCTTTCTTTGTGCCAAAGTTTCATGTTCTTTTACATTAAATATCCTACCCTGTCCAGACCCGTAGCTGAATCAATATTAACTTTTTTCAGGGTTAGATTCAATTTTGCCAAAGTAATCTGCTTATCTATATTTCTTCTGTTCTTTCATTAAAATTCTTTCCATTCAATATTTCTCTTTAATTCTTGCTTTTTGACTGTGTTTTTAAATTGCTGTATAATATTCATAATCTCACACTGTTTCTTTACTACCAAACCTTTTTTATCTCTCAATTCTTTAATTATTACACTATCTTCTTTAACTCTCTTAGCCAAATGCGGTGAAACTTCCTCTTTTTTACATTGAACAAAATACCCTTTTTAATACTATAACCCTTCTACTTTCTCTGTATTCTTTTTACACATATCTATTTATTTCATATAATATACATTTTCATTTCTATCCAAGATCTCTGATGTATTTTTCTGTAAATTCAAATATTCCTGTTTTTCTTTTTGCCTTAATACTTTCTCCCATTTCAAATAATCTTAATTTATATTTTCTTTACATATTAACCACCATTCTTTTCAGTTATAACAATCTCTCACAGTTGTTTCCCTTCCTGAATGGTATTATATTATCTTCTGTTTATACCAATTAATCTGTGGAATGTGTAAGCAGTGCCCATTTATTATTAGCGCGGATCATGTTATTCTAAAAAACAGATCGGGTAGTAAAATTTACTTTGTAAATGGTAATTGTGGCTCTATCTAACTGGTGTATTTAGGAAAGTGTAGGGGGTGTCCAGCATTCTATATTAGTAAGACAGAGAGAGCCTTAAAAGACAGAATGTATGAACATGTCCACGACATCAAAACAAAAAAATAGACCAGTGCTCTGTTTAAACATTCCATGCTATGTGACAATTTTAAAGCGTTCCAGTTTGGTATTGTGGAAACAGTTAAAATGAACCCAAGGGATGGTGACTGGAAGACAACTTTGGCTAATAAGGAATTAAAATGGCAACATAGATTAAATGTCAATTCTTTTCCTGGCTTGAATGAATGTGTGTCAGTAAAACCTATTTTAAATGAAAAAGCAGTTTTGGTGTAAGGGCTGTTAATAGGTTTACTGATTTTACACCAGGGTATACTTAACTTTAATACAAATGTTTTTAATTAACGTATTCAACATGATGTTAGTGATTGTGGGTTTTTTCAGTTAATCAAATAGTATAAAAGCATGTGACGGTTTGGATTATTTTATCTGATGAAGTCTTGAGTTTCGTGATGAAAGCACTCATCTGTTGTTTTATTTTATTGTAATAAACTTGTGGAACCTATCTGCAGTGGCTAGATCATTCTTTTACAAACATTTAATACTATTAACATTAACTAAGTATTCTCAGATTATTTGCTTCTCTTCTTCTTAATCTGATTGAAATTGCTTTATTGCTGTACCTGTTTGACCTTATTTTAACTTTCATACTTGAATGCTGTTATCTTCCCTTTTCTATCTTTTACCCTCTTACCTTTAGAATTCTTTTTTATAACTTTCCAATCAATTTCTTTCTTATCACTTACATCTGATTCTAATTCAGGCTCTTCCTCCTTGTCTTCAATTCCTTATTTTCATCTACCGTTTCTGCATAAAGTTCCTTGTCACTCTCTTCTATTAAATGTTTTACCTTTTCACCTTTAACATTACATTTTCTAGCACCATAACCAAAATTCTCACACACAGAACAATTCCCTTACAATTACCCACAAAATGACCTTCCTTCCCACAGAAAAAAAAAAAAAAAAAAAAAAAACAAACAAAAAAAGTTTTTGGTTGGCCCCAATATCAAACTACTACTCTATTTCCATGCACACTTATCTTACCTGGAATATGAAGAATCCTGTTTTCTGTTTTCAGAATAACATTGAATTCCCAATCCCCAATCCTGAAACCTCTATTATCAAGAATTTTTACAATACTTTTCACCTCAGAACAAAACTTTTTAACAAATAGTCTTCCCACGTATTTATTCCACTGACACATCATTTTTTTTTCAAATCTTCCCAAAAAGTCTCTACACTCATGGCAGTCTCAATGTATAAGTCACAATATTTCTCACTTTTAATCAAAATAAAAGCTCTTAACTTTTGAGCTTTTGAATCTGAAGGTACAACTGTGCCCCAGATCTCATACTTGTCCAATGTTTTTCTGCTTCACCCTATATCTGTACTATGAACGTCTGCTTCGCCCCAGTCTTTCTTTTTCATTTTGTTTCTTCTTCACACTCTTTCTTACAGAATTCATGAGCGAAATCTTCTCTAAACCACTTTCTTCTTCCCTGAACCAATCCACTGCCTCTCCCCATGATAACTCATTAACACCCTCCAGGTCCTTTTCATTGAACTGTTGCTGCAATAAATCATCCCACAACCCTCCTGACTGCAGGATTCTAACTGCTCTGCAATCTGCTCCATTTGCTATACCTTCCCCTCCAATTCCTCAGACATTTTCTCTTGGAACACCTCCTCTGAATTAGCATACATTCCCATCAAATGGCTCTCTTCTCCTCTAGCATAAACCTCGACTTCCATAACATTCTCCTCCATGCTTTGCCATGCTCTCCCAGCTGCCACTGCACTACACATAAATGCTCATTTGCCATACAATACACAAGTGCCATAACAGAAAAGGGAAGTTCCCTAATGCCCTGGCCAAATTTCCCCTAGTAGTATAAATACCAACAAATTTCTCCCCTGAAAAGATGTTACTAGTCTAGTGGAACTACCCTGGTCAACAAAAAATATTTAAAGTTTTAAATTAAACCCATATCTCTAATATTAATTTCTAAAGTAGAGAAGAAAATAGCATGCGTACTGACAGTTTTAAGTAATGTTTATGGTAATTCAGAGAGAAATACAAGTAATGAGACACCAGAAAGGGGGGGGGGGCTTGTCCATTTCCCTCACTATCGCCCCTTTTAACCACGATCTGGCTCTTTACAATGGGATCATATTCCCAAGACCAGCTCTTACTATAAACTTTCACTTACACTTAAGTCTGCTGGAATTGGGCCTATTACATTTGTAAAACATAGGTATAATAGAGACTGTATATCTCGATTATTTCAGTTTTGAGTTAAGTTGAAATACATGTAACATATGTTTTCTAAGCAAAATTAAATTAGTCTGCCACTAAACTTAAAAGATCTGTTCTTTATTTAGTATGCATTACCATGTACATTAACTCATGTTAAAATATTTTGGTAATAAACGAGTTTGGTTTAGAATGTATTAATGTGCACATTTAACTCTTACGTTAAAATATTCTGGTGATAACTGTGTTTAAGCTGCAAATGCACTAAAGGATTTGCTGCACATATGTGTGTTTGTGTACATACATGTATTTTGGGTTCCAAATATTCTGGTAGATGTAGAAAGCTCAAGGAAAGTATAAAGGGGAGGCAAGAGGTGAACAAAGGAAACGAGTTAAGAGATGAGGCAAAGACAAACATCTGCAACAACTAATTGTTTTCTAGGAATGTGTATTGTTTTGGAATTGAACTTCTTGGTCTCATTAATAGTTTATCTTATCTTTGTGGCACTCTTGTCTAAATTGTATAAAACTGATTAGTAGAACTAAACATTTGTGGTTACGCTTAAGCTGAAAATTCTTGAGCCCAAATAGGCATCTGAAGAATGTCTCACGATCCCGCATATTTGCAAGGCTCTGTCCTTTTCTTGATTTGTGAACACTTATGTTCAGCATTTGTTGGCATTGTGGAACAATTGTCAGCAGGATGTAATACTTAATCATCTATTTAAAGTAACACTACATCTAAGATAATAGCTACTGAAATCAACACTCACTATTGTATGTTTAGGTACATAATAATACGCAAGTACTGGAGCTGTTGCTGGCATTATTTCACTTGCTTTGCTGAACGCTTGAACATCACCTAACAACCATAGAATACTTTTCTTTAACAAGCCAGTTAATGGATGAATCATTGTTGGAAGGTCTGCTACAAACATGGCCAAATAGTTAGCCATGCCTAAAGCTTGAATTAATTCAGTAATACAACTGTAACTTGGTTATGATCTGACCTTACTTGCATCTGGTGTGATTCAACAAGTATTTATGTTGTACAGATACATTTATATGCTATCATTCTGGAGTGCCTTCTGTGTGGAGTCAGCATGTCCTTCCTGTGTTTGTATTTTTTTTCTGGGAACTCCAGTTCCCTCCCACATTCCAAAGACAAGAAGTAGGTAAATTTGGCACTAAATTGGCCATATGTTCATGTGTGAATGTATGTGTGGTATGGAAGAACAGCTGCAGCAGGGCTAGCCACCTGGCAGTGTGAACATTTACTTCAGATGATGTCACCGTTGAAATGACACCCCAGCTCCACATGCAGAAAATGCGAAAAGGGGGTTGTGAATGGATTAAATGTGTCTTGTACATTAATTATATTTATGTTATGTATTATTTTTCTCTCTTTCACAGATAAACTCTTGTGGCACTTTTATTTTGATATTATATGTCTATTTGTTTTCTCATTTTGTACAGCAGCTACCATGGCAGTGTCTATGGTATGATCATGGTCTGTGGTTCCTCATCTTGCCCATCCAGCCTTTACATTATCAAAACTAGCATCTTATGCTACATCCCTGGCAGCTGCAGTGGGGGAAAGCCAGATGGCCGCTTCTGCTATCCCTGACTGTGCTTCATCAGCTGACAGCACCATTGTTCACAATGTGGCATTACCAGTAAGCATGAATTTGCCATTCATGCACATACATATACACAAAGAGTTGTTGGAGGTTTGAAGTTATATTTTAACCCAGCAGTTTGACCCCACTAGAAAGGCTCCTCTTGTGGTTGGCTGCATTAGATGACTGCCTTCCCTTACATCCCTTAAGACAGTGCCCAGTAGACAGGGTAGATGAAGCACTGTCTGACCACCCCCCTAGGTATCGAAAAGGCAGTGCGATACAGAAGCTCATTTCCTTCCTAACCAACACAGAGGTGTTTCCTCTCACTTGTGTGCCAATGCCCTTCCTTGTTTGTTGTTCAGTCCTTCCTATCACTAATACCTCCTTCTGTTTACATGTGTCTGAATCCACTGTCATCCCTCCTCTTCATTTTGTCAACTCCTTCCCTGTCTGACTTTGTCTGTGTTATACATTTACGCATTTGCCCCGGCTAATTATTCTCAGCCACACACCACAACTTCAACTTCCCCTCACAGACTTCCTAAGCTTCGCTTCTCAAAAAAATGGGAACCTGCCCCCCCACACAAAAGTACTCTCTACCATTTATGCCACTCCAAGATCTATCTTCCTGTTTCCAGTATGCAATCTCCTCTGCTTGCTCCCCCTTTTAATCTGTCCTACAATGAGCAAAACTAGGATTAATAATTCCAGCGTCACGTTTAAAGCAGCATACTGCTTTTCTTGTCTTCTTGCATCTTAGTGAATAGTCCATATGCTGAAGTGAGTGTTTCCTTTCTGCTTTTCAACTTTTTTTGGATGGCTATTAGCCCCAGTTGTGAGTTCTCTTCTTTTACCACAGATCCTATATCTATCACAAGTGGGTTTACTAATTGGTTGTGACCTGAGCTGCAAATCTTCACCTTCTACACTGGTAATGATCCATGCGCTGCAATATGTTAGACAAGTTGTAGTACCAGGTGGCAATCCATGGTAATTTGACAGATTTCTGAATCCCAGGAATGTTTGTAATTATTGTCTTTTCAGACTGTTTTCAAAATATCTTTGTAATGAGTTATTAATTTTACACAAAACATGATATGACATTAGCCATGTTAGAATATAAACCTTTGAGATGTTTCAGGCACAATTTATCAGTTCTTTCTTATTGGACTTTATTCATGCAGCCTTCTGTTCTGCCATCTAAGTCTTTCTCACCATAAACCTTTCTTTCAACAACTGCACTGTGTTTTGTTTTTCATCCATGTCAGATGAATTCTGTTGCTTTGTGAAGGAGGACAGGGTCTCTAATGCCATGTGGTTCAAGTATATAACACCATGAAGCAGCCTCTGAGAAACCAAGTAAAGGTCACAATTAAAAATAAACCCTAAAAGCACAACAAACTGTCTTTCCAATGCACTCTGTACCACAGTGGCATAGTTTGAAATATACTGGACAATTTCATATCTGCTGTGGAAGAAGCTTATTAGTTAACACTTCAGAATGACACATGAAAGAACATAATATTCAGCACACATTTAGAGATAGCTTGACTTCAAGTTTTTACTGAAGAATGACAACCCAGACCAGTCACATGACTCACTTCACAGGCTACTTGTATTATTTGAAGGCAATGTACAGGACATACAGTAACTAATGTGTGGTGTTTCCCTAACAACTGACCGCCTTTAAATACAAAGATACATTTTCAAATTTACACTGCTCTTCAGAACTACAATTGCAGATGTGGCTATTGTGTGAGGATACCACAAACCAGATGCAAAACACCTGCAATGAAACAAATTGTAAATTATGTCCAGTCTGAAACTGGAACAGTTTCTCACCAGTCTACAATATCAGGTATAGTAGTTGCTCCCTCAAGACATCTTGTTCGTGTCCTGTTTCCATTAAGGTTGCATTGATTTCTTCACTGGCTGAACATTCACTTGAGGATAAGTCTAAGCGCTGCCATTAGACATTGATAAAGATGAATAAGTACCACAAGTGACAGTGGTGCTGTCATCTCTTCCAGCTTCTAATTCTGAACACCAAACCTATCTGGTACGTCTTCTCACAGCAACTCGTTTTTCCCTCTGTACAGTTGTTTGCCATCTCCTTGTACTATATATGATTTTAAACATACATGTCGAGAAACTATTATAGCTTAATCTGTGATTTCTTTTAAAATATCTGGTCTAAAAGCAGTTTAATTCTGTCAACTTATTTTATAACTGAAAGATTCTCTAACAATCTGTCATGAAATTGATGCTATTTTATAGATCTTCTTTGAAGAACTTCTAATGATAATTATTCACTCTTAGGTACAGACAACATGAATGCTGCAGGACACTTTACTATAAGCCTTCCCCTATCAACAGCTACTGGTGAATATTCTGCAGAACATTATCAGTGCATTTTTGTATCATATCAGAGAAGACAACGGTTAATCTGATTGGAAGAATCACCTTACTAAAATATTTTTGAATGCTGGAATCATTCACTCAGCAAGGCCATTATAATGTGCTCAGATTGGCAATAGTTTTGAATTCTTAGCAGGACAGTTCTAACTAGGGCTGGATGAATGCATGTTTGTACTGGGCGAATGGAGTTAGAGGGTATGCTCAGCGGATTCTGATTCTGCATTTGTGGCTATGGCAAAAGTGTTGAAGCACTCATGATGTTGTTTCTGCAGACGTTTCAACTTAGAGACAAGGGGGCCACCAGATATAACTATTACTGGTATATCTCACTTGATAAAAATCAGTTTCGGCACATTTATCACGGTATTTGATATATTCTTAAGCTGGATCACATACAGATATTTTCAATGTTAATTATCAAAAAGAAGAATGTTGAGTTTGTTAACCTTAACTACAGCAACACCTAGCTGTAACCATGACAGTATTGTATTTATTTTTTTTTTTTGTGGAAATAGTTCCTTGTTCTGATTTTGATTGATGTACTTGATATGCAGACCAAAATCTTGCTCCATTTATTCAGTCTTATGAGCACATTTGTTCAATGTGTCATGCCTCTCTCTCTCACGTTGTACTCTGACATACCTAAACGTGACTAATGCAGTTTTAATAGCATCTGATTTCTTAATTGGGACAGAATAATAACCTTGTTTCCTTTGAGCACCAACAATAACTCTTCTCAGAATATATAAAATTTATTCATCAAGGACTGAATGTGTTTCACATAATCTCTTCCTCTTGTCATGACAACTTCAAGAAACAAGTGTATCTCTAAATTACCTCTGATAGCATTTCAGAATTTATCAGTTGAGTCACAGCCCATAACACTTTTAATTCTTTTCCCAGCAAATCCACATTGCATTTGCTTAGAAACACACACACACACACACACACACACACACACACACACACACACACACACACACACACACACATGCACACGGACACGCACACACAAACACATGCACACACACACACACACACACACACACACACACACACACACACACACACACACACACACACACACACACACTCACACACACACACACACACACACACACACACACACACACACACACACACACACACACATTGTTCTGAGTATCTGCAATATGCATCAGTTTTCCAGACTCTTGTTGCAGTCTTAAGTCATAACTATGTAATGCCAGCAACATTCTCTGCAGTCTAGCTGCTGGATTTGTGTAAAGATTTCTTAAATATGCTCTGATTTGTATCCAAACCAAGACAACTATATCTTAAACGTTTTATATAGATGCCAGGCTTATATCTGACACACTAGGGACTGATACTTTTACATGTGAGAACTGTGTGAAAAATCATTTTGCATCTGAAGGTCTTGAATGAGGTATCCTGGGGTTTCTTATTTCTCTGTGATGCAGCAATGTTGGTGTTTGTATAGCTAAGAGTAGAAGTATGGGATGTGCTGCCGCAACATTAGTGGGTTGCAAAGGTGGTTGTCACCCTGTTATTTTTGTATTTTGTTTGCTTTGAAGTATTTGTGATGTTTTGTAATCATATTGTTGGTGGGCAGTCAGAAAAAAGATGCACATTCATTATGGAAGCATTTCCCTTAGCCATAGAAAAGAACTTTGACATCTAAACACAAGTGTAAGCATTTCATTTGAATGAGCATACCTGGCTTCTTTATCAGTTAATCTTGGTGCATAGGCTGCTGGCCAGCCCTTCTGTTGTAGGATTTCTTGTAGGCCATTCTGACTTGTGTCATCCTGCAGTGTAGTTGGTAAAGTTACTTCATAAGGTTTCAGTATGGTGGCAATAATCAATTTCTTAAGTAACTCAAGTCACGTGGACTGATCATGTGACCAGCATCATGCTGCATCATGCACTAACAGCTTTCTAAGAGGTACTGTTATCAAATGTGTGCTATGAACTTCGGTAGATACCATGCAACTTCAAAGCATTGCATAAGGGAAGGTTTATCATTCAGTGTTTCCAAGTTCCTTACAACATGGCCTTTGTTAGCAATAAGCTGAAGACTGTTTGCAACAAGATGGTGACCCATGTACATCATGGATTTGGCACCTGAAACTTTAGCTAAGTTTCAAGATGTTTGACCTTAATCTGTTAAAATTGGACAAATATCCATAATGCTTTTGCCTATCATCCAAAACTACAAAGTCATCAACGATACTATTGATGCTTTTAGCCCTTCAAACATTTTTACTTTTACATGCTGAAATTTTTTTGGTGCTGACACGGACAAGATCTTGTACAGGTAATAAAAAAGGCAAAGATACTGGGTAAAATGCTCGGTATTCACCTCAAAGTGAAAAATAACAACAAAATAACGAACAAACCACGACTGAAGGAAGAAGACAAACACAATTTAATGAGAAGTTAGCACTTTCACGATCCAGGCTGATCACTTCTTCAGACTTAAATCATACTACAGAACAGCCAAATTTAAATTAAAAGACAGCCTATCACAGTGGAGAATGTACTAACTAAATTGGAAAGTGCATTTATCTAAAAGCTTTAATTACTTAAATGCTAAAAATATTTAAAAAATGTACAACTATTAGTAAAATGTATAAATACTGTATATGATACAAAAAAAAAAACATGTGACACACAATTTTAATGTTTCAGTGGTCTGGCTTTCAAAATAATTTTAAGTGATACCATACCATTAATTCCAGGGGGGTTTATCAGCCTGCAGTTTCATAATCCACTTCTGTTCAACCTCCTCTGTTCTGTTCTTAATATCTCCACCTTGCAAGCTTTCTGATAAAACCTCTAATACAAAAAAGTTAAAAACATGGTGCATCAATTTTTCTTTTACATGTTTAGTCAGAGCACTAGTTTCCTTATTTTTTACAATGTCCCTCATATGTTCCAAGACTCTATCTTGAAGGCATCTATTTATCTTCCTGATATAAAAAGCATTGCAGTATTTACAAAAACTAAAATAGACTGCATTCTCCGTTTTACAATCTGCATAGAAGTCAGCCTCAACTTTAAATTTCTGACTTCTTGTGCAAAACAGAAGAGCCTGAATATATGTACTTCCAGGCTGTACAATTTCTGCAGGGGAAGGTGCCGACTCTGTTACAGCATTTCTTGCTGGTCATTCCTGAGGACTTATAACAGAGCTGCCTCTTAAGTGACTTTCGATTAATAAATGAGAAATGTGGTACTGTATCAATTACATTGTCTAGTTCAGTTATCGATGTTAATATATTACAGATTTTTTTAAAAGGGCCTCACCAAGACAGATGCCTGGTGTCAAAGCCATGACCTCAAGCTCAATGCCAAAAAGTGCATTGTCATCCCTTTTGGTAAAAACTCTGTACCCATGAACTACCACATAGGTGGCAGTCTACTTAACACCAAAAGTGTGATATGAGACCTTGGCACACAGGTGGACAGTAGTCTCTCTTTGATAATCACGTCGCCACAGCCATCAGGAAATCCTTCTATGTGGCACACCTCATCACAAAAGATTTCTCATCCAGGAAAACAGAGGTCATTATTCCCCTCTACTCATCACTCATTAGACCCATTATAGAGTACAACGCCCCTTTTGGAATGTACCTCACAAGACATATACAACAACTGCAAAGGATGCTGAAATACCTCACAAAGAGGATTACTGGCTTCAAACAGTTGCCCTATGCAGACCATCTCAAAAAAAACACCAGCTTTACTCTGTCGCATATCGCCTACTCAGAGGTGATCTCTGCCTAATATACAAAGCTATGTCAAACCCAGAGCTGTTGGACATGCTCCACTTAAAACAAATTCCAATCCCTCCAAGCTACACGCTTTAGGGACCTAAACCTTGTCACCAGAATAAACAGAACATATTGGAGGGATAGATTCCTGTCCTAGAAACTTCCCATACTCTGGAACAAACTACCTATCTATAGCAAACAAAGCTCCTCATTAGCACGCTTCAAGAAAAATCTTGATGATTGGATGGGAAATAGGAAATTCACCCTGGGGATCACTTCTGTGACTTTGCTCGACAGGGGCACAAGAAAATAATTTTCTTGGGTGGCGAAAGCCAGGGTACCATTTGGCTAGGCTTATATAGGCCTTAGGGCCAGTAGCCTAGTACCCACCTATGAACCTATGTTACAAAATAACTTAATATCACTAGAGAATGATACTGGGAATCTAATTCTGTCATTATTAGCCCTGGAATTACAAGGGCCTCCCTTCTGTTGAATGGGAAAAATAAGGTCAGCCACTACTATTATGTACTTTATGCATATGACTGCCACTTTCATCTATCTCAATTTGATTACAGCCCCTCTATCCATGAAATATGCTGCATTTAACCCATCATCTGTGTTATGTACCCTGCTTATTCTCAAGAACTGCCCCTTGAGAACATTCTTACTCACATGTCTAGGGTGCATACTTGATTTGTCTAGGATGCAATTTTTTTCTGCTAGGTTTTTGGTATAGGTCTGTAGTTAATCCCCCAGGTCGTACCTTACTAACTTTTACATCTAAAAACACTATTCTCTCAGAGTACTTATAAGTGAACCTCGGGAAGTTGGTAGACATATGAAGATAATCAATAAATTGTTCTATTCTTCCTACTGTACTTCCCCATAAAAGGAAGACGTCATCTACAAAACGTACATACTATAAAATTGCATCACTAAAATCATTGCCTTGGAGTAACGTATTGTGTTCCCATTGTACCAATGCTAGGTTGGTGTAGCTATTGGCACAAGCTGTGCCCATAGCCATACCAACTTTTTGCAAGTAAAACATCTCATTAAATATGAACACATTATTCTGCAAAATAATCTCAAGTAGGTTACATATCAGGGTAATTTTATCAGAAGTGAAAACTTTTTTAGTAGATAGTAATTCACATACATTCTCAATGCCTCATTCATTAGGTATTGCTGTAAAGAAAGATACTATGTCCATCATAACAAATAAAAGTCATTATTCAGCTCTCTCATTCTAGCATAAAGTAAGCCAAGAAATGTCTTAGTGTCTCTTAATATAGTACCACAAATTTCCAAAATGGGGTGCAAGCTCTTCTCTACAAAAATGGATATAGCCTCAGTTGTCCAGCCTCTACCTGAGACTATAGGTCTCATTGGAGGGCCCATCAGATCTTTGTGTACTTTCAGTAGTCCATAAATAATAGGAACTACCGGATTGTCAACCGAAAAATATTTAAAAAGTTCCTCCGTAATTAGACAGGATACTAATAAATCAAAAATTAGGACAGACATTTTATCAATAACACCTCTAACCACAGTTTTAGAGAAAGGGTACGTTTCTCTGTCATTCAGAAGTTCAAACATCTGCTGCACATAAAACATTTTGTCCATAATGACAACCCCCTCCCCCTTTATCAGCTGATCTAACCTCAATGGACTGCATTGCTTTTAGTTGTGTAAGAGCTTCAGATTCATCTCTATTTAAATTATAAAAATTGCTGGTCTCTTATCTAAAAAAGCTTTCCTAATTTGCTTCTCACATACATTAACATATGCCTCTACCATAGGATGCATCTTAGGTACAAATGTGCTGGGTCTTTCAAAACAATAATCATTCCCAGCTTCATTGTCCTTAAACATGGTTTTTATGGTTAAGTTCCTGCCAAAAGGTTTAAGTTCTGTCAGCAAATCTACCATTACTGTCTTTTGTGCAGGAATGAAGGAAAGTCCTTTATTCAACAGTGGAGACTGTGGTTCTGTTAACTAAAAAGAAGAAAGATCGATTACCATTTTTTTTTTATTCTTGCTGCGAGTTGTCATTCAGTTCTGGCGTATATCGCCTTCTTGTGTTTGATGAGTTCTCCCTCTCCTCTTCGATTTCTCTCTGATTGGTAATGCGTTTTTCAGTACAAAAGGTAGAAATGGAGTCTCTACAGTTTGTTGGGCAACTAATGGAAAAGAAACTGCTTCATTACTTGAACTGTTTTTGGCATTGTTAGCTACTGAAATGTCTCCCAAAGGACTTTTACTTTCCTTTGACTTCTGGGATACAGGGGGAATTGTTGAATTTCCTGTCACTTGAATCACGTGTGTAAAGATTTGCATCTCTTGGTTAGGCATAAGGGGCATCGCTGCTTGTGAGTTCATTTCATCTAAATTGGGAGGGGCTTCTTCACATTGCTTAGATACCATATTGGACTGCCTGGGCCAAGAAAATACTTCTCTGTGCTAGAAATCATTCAAGTCTCTCCGTAGTTTTATAAGCTTGGTGTTCTGCAGCCTTTTTTCATAGTTCAAAACACTTTCATGCAGATCATCAAGCTTGCTTCCTGTAACATCAGTTTAAAAATTAGAGCACAACTCATTCTGTGAACGACTTCTGCTAAAATGACCCTGATATGTAACATACTTGAGATTATTTTGGAGAATAATGTGTTCATATTTAATGAGACATTTTACTTACAAAAGGTGGTATGGCTATGGGCACAGCTTGTGCCAATAGCTACACCAACCTAGCATTGGTACAATGGGAACACAATACTTTACTCCAAGGCAATGATTTTAGTGATGCAATTTTATGGTATGTACGTTTTGTAGATGACGTCTTCCTTTTATGGGGAAATACAGAAGAAAGATTATAACAATTTATTGATTATCTTCATATGTCTACCAACTTCCCGAGGTTCACTTATATGTACTCTAATGAGAGAATTGAGTTTTTAGATTTAAAAGTTAGTAAGCTACAATCTGGGGGATTAACTACAGACCTATACTGAAAACCTAGCAGAAAAAAATTGCATCCTAGACAAATCAAGTATGCACCCTAGACATGTGAGTAAGAATGTCCTCACTGGGAAGTTCTTGAGAATGAGCAGGATACATAACACAGATGATGGGTTAAATGCAGCAGTCTCTATATTGAGGGAATATTTCATGGACAGGGGCTATAATCAAACTGAGATAGATGAAAGTGTCAGTCGTATGTATGAAGTACGTAATAGTAGTGGAAAACCTTAGTTTTCCCATTCAACAGAAGGGTGCCCTAGTAAATCTAGGGCTAATAATGACAGAATTATCATACTCTAGTGATATTAAGTTATTTTTTAACATTTTTGAAAATACCTGGAATATATTAACATCAATAACTGAACTAGACAATGTAATTGATACAGTCCCACATTTCTCATTTATTAATAGAAAGTCACTTAAGAGGCAGCTCTGTTATAAGTCCTCAGGCATGACCAGCATGCAATGCTCTAACAGATTAGGTACCTTCCCCTGCAGAAATTGTACAGCCTGTAAGTACATATATTCAGGCTCTTCTTTTTTTGCACAGAAGTCAGAAATTTAAAATTGAGGCTGACTTCTATGCAGATTGTAAAACGAAGAATGTGGTCTATTTTAGTTTTTGTAAATACTGCAATGCTTTTTATATCGGGAAGACAAATAGATGCCTTACAAATAGAATCCTGGAACATATGAGGGACATTGTAGAAAATTAGGAAATTAGTGCACTGGCTAAGCATGTACAAGAAAAAGGGATGCACCATGTTTTTAACTTTTTTGTATTAGAGATTTTATCAGAAAGCTTGTGAAGTGGAGATATTAAAAACAGAATAGAGGAGGTTGAACAGAATTGGATTATGGAACTGCAGGCTGATAAACCCTGTGGAATTAATGGTATGGTATCACTTTAACCTATTTTAAAAGCCAGACCATTGAAACATTAAAAAGAATGTGTCAATTTTTTTTACATTAATATATACTATTTATACATTTTCCTAATAGTTGTACATTTTTTAAATATTTTTAGCGTTTAAGTAATTAAAATTTTTAGATAAATGCACTTTCCAATTTAGTTAGTACATTCTCCATTGTGATAGGCTGTCTTTTAAATTAAAATTTGGCTGTTCAGTAGTATGACTTAAGTCTGAAGAAGCAATCAGCCTGGATCGCGAAAGTGCTAACTTCTCATTAAATTTTTGTTTTCTTCCTTCAGTCGTGGTTTGTTTGTTATGTTATTTTTTGTTTTAAAATCTTGTACAGCTTTGGGATTCACTCATCCAGTTTAATTTAAAAATATCTCTGGTTTGCAACCAAAAACAAAAACAAACAAAAAAAAAATTTGACATTAATCCCAGGAGTAATAATTTCTTAAGTAGTCATTAAAGGGTGGAGTTACCTCAATGTATCCGTTAAGGTTTTGAGGATCAATGCAAAATCTGACCTTACTTTATTTAACTACAGTCACTACACTGTCTACCAATTTTGGAGGCTTAGCATTTGTATTATCCCATCTGAATGCATACATACATAATACATTCATGTTCCAGTGCATTATTCTCTTTAAGCACTGCTAAAATTCTGCATCTAGCATTTATTACTGGCTAGGCTTCTAGTGACAACCGCATGATCTATATTTAAGCATCCTAGACCCTCAAATAAAATCAGCATAGTTATCCTGAATTTTGCTGCCCTTCTTTAGCCTTGTTTCTACTCTCATTTCACTTATGTGTACTTGTAATACCGTTATTTGCTGTCAAAACTGAGTGCTGTAGCACTCTCTGGGTAGCCTAAAATGTAGCAAACAGTTTGCGCCCAAGTACTGTAGTGTTCTGTGCAGAGTAAAAATGTAGCAAATTTGAAAAGGAAGTCAGGTTTTGATATTGTTTTTGCTTCAGGGCTCAAATGCACTCTTTACAGTAATGTTCAATTAATTTTAATTGAATGCATATTGTGTTAAACAGCTGTTGGTATTGGCAATTCTCATTATATGCTACTGGAATGGGTCTTGTACATTGTATAAGCCGGAGTGCATTTTGCTATACATGTGACACAGTGATTTTCCTGTTTAGTCTCATCTCTTCTCTAGAACTTTATCCACTCCCTTTCTAACAATACAGTGTATTTTTGTGTGGTCTAGTCCTGCTTTCTAATACAATCTCCCTTCTTTTTACTACAGTAATACTCCTACATATAACCACTCATCTTATTAACACATTAATTGTCCAGCCAAATATATGTTTTTCCAAATGTCTGGCCTATTTACTGTTTTGCTATCAGCATACTACTTTATGCTCACCACCTTTAATTTCTTGTTCTTTTCTTCTCTTCACAAGACAGGGTTGGAGAAAGTGTTTAGAGAAATGATTCATAGTTAGACAGCATAATCAAAACAAAACTTTTGTTATTCTTGTAAAAGGTGCCATCCATAATACCACAAAATAAGAGGCATTCAAGTACATGGGAGAAGCTGCTTTTAAAATGTGACATGCTCCCATCAGTGAAGGAAAAAGTTACAGACCAGCATTCAGAGGAACCTGCAGTTTACCTCCTCCAACTCTTTACTGCTCTAAATACATTAGGTAATTTTAGCAACTGCTGGTTTTGCATCCTATTTCACAGAGTTTGAGTAATAATAATATTGCCACATCCAAGACTATATTTACAGAGGTCCTACATTGCTTACTTATGCTTTTACTGATGTAATCTCCACCTGTGTGGGTTGCCTTCATGAGCACCCATGATACATCAATGCAGTTATCCTGCTCCCATGCTGCAGAGTTTGGGTTATCAACAGTTTACAGTGGATTACTTTTACTTCTAAATTAAATCTTTTAACAGCCATAGCAAAATTATGCCTCAGGCCATTTGCTTACCTTAGTTGGTCTAGGCATGAAGAATCACTGGATTTGAGAATGACCAGACCAATAGTTTCCCACTAATGTGGGATATGTGCCTTGCTTTGTTCTCCTGTCACCCCCAATTCTTGAGTCACCCCCAAAATCCACACATTTGATTCCACTGCTCTCCCCCCACTTTTTAATGGCATCACAAACCTACTAAAAGGCAACTACGTTTCAGGACAACTTCCACACATTCACCACCCACCCCACATCATCCATCACAATACTATTAATATTCGCTTCCCTATTCACTCATTCACTAACTCAGTGTTTCCTCTGTTAATACAGCATCTACCACAGTGCTTCTGACATTCTCTTACTCAGTCACTCTGACTACACAGTAAATATCTAGCATTCCTAACCTTTGCACTACTGCACTATGTTCCATTCCAATCTAAAAACTCAATTCTACTTTTACCAACTCACCTGTCAGCTCCTTTAAACAAATTTACTTCATCATATTCATATTTACTCCTGACTTTACACCACCCTCCTCCTTTTTCCCTTAGTACCTAATTTTTATCCATGCTCAGTACTGCAAATTTCGATCTTAACTAGTTTGCTCACTACTCTCTTGGATTCTAAGATGTGTGTTTCACTTTTCATCCAACCCCCTCACTGCTCTTATTGCTCTTAACTTTCCTTAACATCACTAACTTTTACAGATCTTTGTGAATAACTTTATAACTCCATTGCCTCTCCATATCATGACAAGATTATAACTTCATTGGTCTCCCATCTCATCACAAGTAATTATGCTATTCATTAGCTTAATTACTCAATGACTTCTATTTTCTCTCCTCACAGACTATCAAATTAGTCGTACACCCAAAATTTCCTCCCTAACTTAAGCCTCCATTTAAAACATTCTCTCCAAAATTCTTCTTCAGGAATTGTTCCACATCTGTTTTGCAGTGTATCTAAGTATCACCCCAGAAAAAAAGCAATTAAAAATAAACAAACAAACAAATGCCATTAGAAAACTACTTCACACCCTCTAAAATTCTTCAAAAATTAAAACTATGTGGTAACATACACCCTAACCTAGGCCTTCTTTCCATCTCTACTCCCCTATAATGCACATCCTCTTTGGTCACCTGTAATAATTCCAAACAATTATACTTTGCCTCAAAAATATTAGTAGCATTTGTAATATGATCACCATACTGCATGCCTGGAGCTCTCATTATGATCCATATATTGTTGCCCTTACTAAGACATGGCTAATACCTCAAATAAATGACCCAGAATTTCTCCCCCAGGGTACAGCATTATTAGAACTGACAGGCTAAACAAAAAAGCTGAAGGGGTAGCTATTGTCTGCCGTAATACATATGAAGTTTCTTCTCTTATAAAAAAAAAAAAAAAAAACTCTGCCAAATTCTATAACGCAGAGCTACCTATCTCCTACAAAAAAAAATGCCCATAAACTTTGTATAGTTGTACTATATATCCACCTTTGAAGACTCCCTTCACTGGATCTTACACAGTATCAGCAATGAAACAGTCATCCTCTGTGAAATCAACATTGACTGGAATATTTTCAATTCTAACTATTCTTCTGCTAGCATCAACTTTCATGGCTTCAAATAGCATATTACTTCTCCTACCTGATATAACAAATCCCAGGATACTACTCCCATTCTTGGCTAGATTCTCATCTCTGATCCTTGCAACTACACTGCAACAGATACCCTTCCTGAATCTCTTTGTGATCACCATCCTACAAGTGCTATCAGACATATTAGTCATCATACCAAATAAGTATACAAAACTACTCATGATTTCTCAAAGTTTAAGTCTGATTCAAAGCCTTGCTTCTAAACGATGCAGTAGAAATGTTCATTTCAACTTTTTTCAGCATCCTAAACAACTTTGTACCACTATGTAGGGAGAAGTGTAAAATCTACCTATACTCCTTGGCTTACTAATCAGAGCAGACTTTTTTTTCACAATAGAGGCAAAACATGGAAGGAGTGTCAGAAACTTAAAACTCTACAAAACCTACAGTGCTTTAAAGAGCTTCTTCACTTTATTGCAAAGCTTGTCAACCTTGATAAGAAACAATACTATTTTGGTTTACAAAATAACCATAGAAATAACCCCAATAATTCTGGTCATCCCTTAAACAAAATTTATGGCAGGAGCTAAAAATATCCTTAACCCTTGTCCCAGTAACTCCCCCTTAGAAACAGCCACCAAATTTAACTTCTACTTCTTGACAGCATAACTGCCCTCACCAGTGAATCATTTCCTGATACCCCTGACTCATGTCTACCCCATCCACTAATACCCCTACCCCTGACTCGTCTACCCCCTCCATTAATACCTCTAGTCTCACACTAAAACTAGTTACCATCTTCTTCATAGAAAATGCTCACACCCTGCAGATACTCTTCCTACAAAATACCACAAAATTCCTGCCGGAGCCATTGCATATCCAGTCCTTATCCTTACAAACAGATCAATACAGGAATCTGGTATTCTTACCATCTAGGAAAAATACCATATCATTCCTCTCCACAAATCTGGTACCTCTACCAACACATTTAATTTCAGACCCACTGCCATCTTATCCCCTGCTCAAAAATATTGGAAAAATGTGTCTTTAAACAACTACACCAGCATCTCCTAAAAGAGCAATTACTAACAGATACTCAACATAGAGTTATGCCTGCCCATAGCATGACAACCACCCTTCTAACTTTTACAGATAATATAAATAAAGCCAGGGACAGAGGTAAAGTCATATCTTCCTTATTTCCAGACTTATCGAAAGCTTTCGACAATGTCTCACATAAAAAGTAAACTCATACTACAACCACCCACAATGGGAATCTCACTACCTACTCTTCAGTAGTTTAATAATTACTTGTCAAAACACTTACAAGGCAGTGAAATGGAGTTCTACCCTTTCCCCCTTATCATGCCATAATTACAGGTACACCACAAGGCTCTATAATTAGTGTGCTTCTATGTCATAGGTGAGTACTAGACTAGCTGCCCTTGTGGACAATTTTAAGCCTAGCCAATTTCCCCTAGTGAGAATCAATCCCTGTACCTCTTGAATATGAGGTAAACACCTTTATGCCAATCCCAAACCCACAGGCAAATGAAGACCAAGGGAATCCTACAATGTACTGCAGGAGGTAGCTCATTAGCAGCTCCTTGCCTTAGTCATCTGTGCTAACTGCCAAATACCATTAATTATTTTTATAAACGAGCTTCATATTTTTATAAAAGCATCCCTTGTGCAGTATGCAAATGATGCCATCCTTATCTACCTTTCAGACATCTAGAAAATTTAGAAAAGATTACACAACATACCTTTAACTCCATTGTAAACACAAATTGCTTCTTAAGCCAAAGAAAACCAAATTCCTTTTATTTTTCTCCAAATCGCTTACCCATGAGAAAAATAACTTTAAAATCACCTCATGTACAAAAGTCAGTTGAAGTACTGCCCCATAAAACTGCTGGGAGTTACAATAGATGACAACTCAAATATGACCTCCAGATACAGAGAAATATATAAAAAAATAGGAATGCTATATAGAAGAAAAAATTCCTTACTACAACCATTAGAGTCACTCTTGACACTACATACCTACTTCACCTCTAATTTATATGGTTCTTCCATCTTGACTAACCTCCAGACCACACTAAAATCTAAACTAGACAAGTGTTACAACAAAGTAGCTAGATTTGCAGCTCACACAAGTCACAGAACAAATCACTGTTCAGCATTAAAAACTTTAAGTTGGCTAGAATTATCCCACCAAGAAAATTATACCCAACCCCTCTCAACAGACAAAATAATATTTAGTCTCATTTCGTGCCCAGCTTCAGTTCTGCAGCAGTAACTCCCAAATCATCAGCTTTGATCTGATGACAAACATCTGCTTGGCATCTATAACCCTTGCAAAAACTGCAGACAAAGTCTGCATTCACGTTGTGTAGCAACATTCAAATATGATCCATGCACCAATTAGGGCAATACATGCCGTTCATTTATTTAAGCTGCAACTAAAAGAATTCCTCTCCAACTCCTGGCCTTACACTTGCTGCTCTCTTGGCTAAAATGTCAGCTTCTTCTCCACTAATACCTATATCAATCCAATCTCTCCATTTCCTTATTTTTATTTCTCTTACTCTTAAACCTTGCTTTTACTCATTCCTTCTCATCCTGCATCCTGTATCTACTCCACATATTACTGCTAATAAATACATTTCCTCACTCTCTCCTCTCTTTGTTTCTTCTTCTTATCCACTGTTTAAATTTTCCATTTTGATATTTGCTTTATGAGTAATAAACACTCACACTTATAACATGGCAAAATGTTTCAATGTTACATGACATTGTATTTACATTGATGTAATGATAGTATATTTATATTATTCTACATGTCATGTGCATTAATATTTGTATTTGTCTTTGTATTTACAGTATATTGTAGTATGATGTCAATTTTCACCAGTGTATATCCATTTCTGATCTTTTATTTGTGGCGCTTTTCTCCCCAGGCCAACATTGAAAACCAAATCATTGAGTTAGACTGTCAGTAAACAAACAACAATAAATAAAATAAATAAATACCATTTTTATACCAGATTTGTACCTTACATGTAATATTTTCCCTTGCATTGCCCTTGCCATAATACTATTCAAGATAACCATTTGATTGCCTGCCTTCTTCAACATTCTCACAGCAATGTATCACACAGACTGCCCACCCTTCTTCAGTAGCTGTATGCTGCCAATTTGCATAAGTATGCAAGGGCATGGCAAAGGGGGCAACTGCCATGGTGCAAAGCATTAGGGGTGCAGTTGGCCGATCCAGTTCACTCTTTAACGCATACCTGCTTATAAAACTCAGTATTGTATTTACAGTCAAAATTGAGTGCTGTAGTGCTCCCTTTCTGGTCTGAACTGTAACAACTGATTACTACATAGTAGCAGACTGTTTAAAACATGTTTTAAACTAAATCCTTAGCACTGTAGCATTCAGTGTGGGGTATAAATTGTAGCAACTTCTTATGTCATTTGTAGCAAGCAGTTTGCTACAAATTAAAAGAATTTTCTTTTTTTTCTAAAATAAAAAGCAAGGACGGAGTGTGGTCAGGATCAGGCAAAGAAAAGGGAATTGATTTTCTGCTGGGGCAGGATGGAGGGAGGCATGCATCTGCTCACTTTAAGAGGGCTGGATTGGGAGCTGAACTGTACTTCAGTTTTTATTTTATTTTATTTTTCATTTGATTTCCTAGAAAGTCCGACTGGACACACGTCCTTTTTCAGCAGAGGACTGGGAAGAAAAGCTCCACATGCAACAGACAGTACACAATATCAGATCTAAACAATGAGATAATCAAACTATTTACATATTGATTGTATACCAGTGATCAATTTCACAATATAACATTTGACTTCAAAGCGAGGAATTAGATAAATGAGAGAGACAGTTTCTAGTTGGAGGAGTTTGCAAACAAGTAGGCATATTTTAGTTGAGAGAAGTAATTATATAATTTTGACACACGGTTTACATGTATACAACAATTTACACAAATTTTTATTAAGCTCAGAGTTTTTCATAACCAATTTAGTGTTGGTAATAAGAGTACATAAGAAGTAATTAAAATCTTCAAAGAGAGATGGTTTAATCAGGTGTAGAGCAAGGTAAAAGCCACTTGTTATGTGAGTTTTTAGCAAACTTTTAAGTTGAGATAGGGCTGTGGTAGATGAAATCTCATATGGCAGTGAATTCCAGAATTTGCCTATGTAGTTAGAGAATAGGGATTCTCAACTTAGTTTTTGGCTGTATTGATTTTAATGAGTGGTTTGTTGGTGGAGCGTAAAGTTCTACTAGTAGAGTGTGGTACAGTATATTTTGTAGAGCAGGTGTTTTCTCACCTTGATAGAATATCTTATGGGCCATGGTTAGCTGATTACAGAGCAGAAGATGAGGAAGCTCCAGCCAATTGAGCTTTTTAAGTGAATATAGTGGTGAGATCTAGATGGGGAATTGGTGGTGTATCTAGTGATTTTCTTGTAAGAGGTTTCAAGTTTTACTAGGTCAGATTTTCTAAGGTTTGTGAGTATAGGAGATGTATATAACTGTGTAGATATCAAATGAGATTGGAAAACTTGAGCTTTAGTGTCATTTCTGAAGTGTTTGTTCTTATAATGTGCCCAAATTTTTTATGTACTTTTTTTATAGTTTGGGATATGTGGACATCAAATTCATATTGCAGTCTATTTTTACACCTAGCAGCTTGGTGTGAGGAGAGGGGAAATGCTTGTATTACCTAATGACGTAATGTTAAATGAGCTCATGGATATACTTGACTTAGTGGGTTGGAATATCATAAGTTTGTTTTTTTGGAGGTTCAGAATTTGTTGGGAGTTTGTTAGCCACGTTTCTACTGCTAGGAAGGATTGTTGCATTAGACTCTGAAGCTCCTCAATAGTAGTAGCAGCAGAAATTACTGTAGAGGCATTTGCTTACTGAATGAGTGACGTTTGTGGGGTTGAGATGTCTAGGTTATTAGTGAATACTGAGAAGAGTAGATGGCCTAAGACTTGAGCTTTGTAGGACACCTAATGTAACAGGGAAAAGTGATGATAATGTTCGCTGCCAGCGTGCAGCTTGCTGCTGCTTGGTTAGGTAGTTCTGGAATGAGGCAAGGGTAGATTGGCAAAGGTTAAAGTTGGAGAGGGCATTTAGAAGTTTATTATGTGAGACCATATCAAAGGCTTTTGATAGGTCTAAGAAGCTAGAGGATACATAGTTACTGTTGTTTTTGTGGAGGTTGATAGCGCTAGCAAATGTTATTAGTGCGGTACTTCTACTATGATATGGCTGGAAGCCATGCTGGGTATTGGTTAGTAGTTTGGTATTATGTAGGTATTCAGTAATTTGTTTGTGAATGATTCTTTTTAGGATCTTACAAAGTGCTGACAAGATTGCATTTGGGTGATAGAGAGATCAGTCGATGGGCCTCCTTTATGAAGTGGTATGATATGTGAGGTTTTTCATATGATGGGACCTGGTGTTCTGCTAAGGATAAGAATGGATACTAGATGGGCAATACCTTCAGTGGTTAGCTTTAGGAAATCAGATGGTAAGCTGTCTTTAACTAGAATGGGTAGCTTTATTTTCTTAAAAAGATTTTTGATTGTACCTGCTGATACTGGTTGTAGTGAGAAAATGGTTTTGTTTGTGTCCAGTAAGGAACTAATTGAGTTAGTAGATGGGTTTTGTTTCTTGGATAATGCTAAGACAGTCTTAGTAAAGTATTTATTGAATTGGGTAGCAATATTGTCTATACTATTGGTTGTAGTAGGGGTGTGTACTTACTTTACCTGGTTGGAGTACATTGTTTATTGCTGTCCAGAATTTCTGAGGATTATTGCTGTATGTAGTTTGGGATTTAGAGGAGTAATTTATTTTATCCTATTGAATACATTTCTTTGGTTGATTTCAGAGTTCACAATACATTTTTACTGCTGACTGAGATTTAGTTATGTGCCAGTTTTTCCAAATTTTGTCTCTTGATCTTAATAAGGATCTAGTTTCCTTGATTAGCCATGGTACAGAGTTTAATTTGACTCTCATATTCCTGGTAGGGGCCTGGGTGTTTAAGATAGATAGGAACATATTTTTGAAATAGTGTACTGCTTCCTAGGGTTGCCAACCATCCAGAATCCTTCCGGACTATCCAGAATTAAGGGAAGCTGTCAGGAAAATGGACCGGACAGCATATTGTCCAGAAAAAAAACAGAGACATTTAATTTTCTTTTAATTAAAATAGTACTTTTTCTAAGGGTGTTCTTCTTTAAGAACACCCTTTGTGTTCGGCCACACACAGACGCAGAAGACAAAAACAGTCTCCTGCATCTGTGCAACCGATTGTTTACGTCTTTACTTTCCATGTGCGGAATTTAAATTTTTGAAGACATCTCAACAGTGCAGTGGACAGACCACGAATGGACATGTAAGTGATGGTCTTGTTTTATTCAGCAGTCAAAATGTGCCTTTCAGTGGTTTGGTTCCTGATTGTGCATCAGTGTTTCCATGCATTTCTGTAGAACAAACAGCAAAATAATTTCTAAGAGGTTTAGCATTCCTAGGTAAAATGAAACAAGTATTGCTGCGGCCTGCCAGGGAACCGACTAATCATTTAAAGTTTCCTTCCTGAAAAATGATTTTTTTTTTCTTTTCTTGTGGCATAACTTTGTCTAGAAGTAGAGGAGCTACAGGAGTTTTGCTTTGCTTGCTAATGATACCTGTGGAGTCAGAGTTATGCTGCCAGTAAGGACTCAGAAGTTCCATTTGAACTTAACAGCTAGAAGAAGTGAGGGCATACTAATTATTTAACAAGAAACATGTGGTTTTCTAGTCTAGATGCTGGACTTTTTTTCTGATAGTATTCTACTATTTAAATGTTTTTTTTCAGTTTTTGTGTATGCCTTTTACTGTCTGCATATTTACTTGAAAATAAAATGCTTAAACTTATTTATTTTAAGTAAATAATGTTATTAGTCTGATTTAAATTTATGTGGTTGATGCTCTATTTATTAGCTTAAGGGTTTATACATTTTATCAGTGTTCCAAACTGTGCAGTGGCTTTCCGTACTATGACAATTGCTCATTGCTAGCATTTAAATATTTAAAGACTGGTGTATTTTAAAGGTAAACATTAAGGTGTGCTTTTGTTTTGCTGTTTTGTTAGTTTTGATTACCTGGCATCTTGAAGACTAGGAAGGAAGGACATGGTTTTGGAAAGTCACCATTTACCACCAGTTGTGAGAAATGTGTGTGTGTGTGGGTATTGTGGAGCTTACCTGGCTGGAGTGGGTGCTATTACCAAAGGCAGAAATTCACATTTACCATATACCCTGAAGGTCAACTGTAATTTCTGTTTTAATAGGCACCAATAGTGGGAGTCAAATCCTAGAATTTTGGTTCCATCGTGCGTTCAAATACTGGCATATAAGGTGCAGATATTAAAGCCTGTAGCCCCTGTTCATCACACCCAACATAATATCTTTTGTTTCACTGATTGTGTTCTGCTACTAGTGTAACCTCTTTAAATTTGAAAGCAAATAAGACAAAATATTACATACTCTGGATGTACTCAGCTCAAGTACCCTGTAGAGAAAACAAAAACTATAAAAAATGTTCAGATTATTTGTCTTTTTACAAGACAAGGCTGATCTGTGACCAAACAAACTCAGCCTGAGTTGTTAACACATTGAATTAAAATACTATAGGGTTCTACCAAAACTTATTACACTAGAACCGCCACCACTTCTGTTGCCTCTTTTAAGAATATGTAAGATCAGGATAGATGTGAGGCTGCAGCTTGGAGCCATTTATACATGTTTACTAAGCAGAGAATGCACTTCAAGCTGGAAACCCAATCTGGAAGCAGAGCAGGCGACAGGATGGCACTATTGTAAGGCACCTTCTCATAATTATCTACTGCTCCAGATTAGTTCTGTAACCGTTAAAGATTCTGCCCAAATGTTATGCAACATACCACTATATATAGAAAACAGTCTTGAAAGACAATACCATAAATTTTTGAGGAATCTCATGTTAGTAACTCTGAATCTGTTTACTGTTTGCCATCCATTCCCTATTGCAAAATTACCAGCTTATCATTTATTTAATGTAACATAGGCAATGTATTCTTCAAGGGCAGCAGGCATTGAATTTGTAGATGAAACACTGAAATATAAAGTTGTTTGCTAGCTGCAACCTTTTCATTTGTTACAGATCACTTTAATGTGGAATTATTCATATGAGTTTTACTTCTTCAGAGATTGTGCATATTGACCGATATTGGTGGATTGTAATGACAGAAGTTTGAGTGGCCTTTTATGGTTGAACTGTGCTGAACTGGGCAGTTTTGTCATTGTTGGTTCATATGTATTGTTGCATTGCTTACTGAAAAAATTTTTAAAACTACAAACTTAAAACGCAGTATAACAAGTGGTCCTGCACAATACAGGGAATATAATTTAATTATTACATATTATACTTTAATACAATCAGGAAGGTGAAACAAAGAATGTTTGCATAGTCCTAAAAATGAATGTAAGGGGTCTATGATTTCAAAACAGCCCAAAAGTAAAGTTAATCCAGCACTGGCCAGATGCATTTTCTTTGAATGTGGGTTTCAATGCTGTTTCAAGTGAATGTGAGTTTCAAAGGCAGATTTAATGCTAAGTCTGTTTTCATTGTGAGATCTTTATTGCTTTGTTTAGCAAATGTCTAAAAGTGTTTGTACTATAAAATTTGAAATACAAGTTTTAAATTAAATCCAAATATCTGTAATCATTGTAGAAATAAACTAGAAAACAGTATGTACACTGAAAGTTTTGAACAGTGTTTATGGCAACTGGGAAGAAATGGAGAAAAAGCCAAGAAATGAGACACTGGAATGGCTGTGTGGGGGAAAAGAGGGGGCACCAAAATTACACATATATTGCTTTCACGCACATGTCCAAACTTTTTGACATGAAAAGTTGGCAACCCTACTGCTTCCCTCTAGTGGTAGTTTGGTAAGCGGTGACCAGTTACAATGTTTAAGGTTGTATAGGAGGTCAGTGAGATTGAGGTGCTTTTTGTTCCTTATTTCTTGGTAAATAATTTGTTTTGTTGGGTTAATATTTTGTCTGAGTAGATAGTTTGGGAGATGGTCACTAAGGCTGCCTGGGAGAACAAGCATGAGATGAGAAGTTTGGCCTATTTGTTAATATCCAGTCAAGGGGTGAGTGCTTGTTGAATGGTTTATTAGTCCTAGTCAGTTGTTTTATGAGCTGAGTGAAGCTGTAAAGACTGATTTAGTTTTTTGGGGGTTTGGGAATTACAGTCAGACTAGTGTATATTAAAGTCACTCATAATTATAGTTTCTTGAGGGAATTTTTCTGATAACCAGTATAATAAATGTTCTAGTGTCTGAACATTATCTCCAAGTGGGATATAGATACCTACAATGTTTATATGTTTCATGGGATTAATGATCAGTTTAGTGAGTAGAAGTTCTGCATTATCAAAATTCAGTGTTTTAATGTCTAATATTTCTAAGAAAAGTTGGATTTTAAAGAGAAGAGCTACTCTACCTCCCCTCTTCTGCCTAATCTAGCCTGACAAATGATATTGTATCCTGGTGGTAGGATTTCATTGTTCTAAATATCAGGTTTTAACCATGTTTCTGTGATAAGTATGATTTCTTGGGAGTATACTGCAAGGTTAGCATGCAGTTTATATATTTTGTTGTTAACACTTCTTATATTAATATTTAATAGTAGGATGTCTGTTTTGCTTCTTGGGGGTATAGTTGTTGGTTGAGAGAGGTTGCTGTCCTGTGCAGTTGAGTTGCTGAGAATAGCGGATGGACCTGGGTTAGGGTGAATGTACTACATGCTAGACTGGATGTAATTTTGGCTAGAGTTTTTATTTCATTCACTTCAATGGAGTTCAGTAAGTTTGTACTGTAACTTCCCATGGGTGGAACCTAAGCCTTTTGATTATTTCAAACAAATGCTCATATCTCTGGAACCATAGTGGTCATTAAAGAAGAATAAATGGCAAACTCTTCAGCACAAACTATTTTTGCAGTAGTAGTATTCTTTAGGTTCTAGGCCTTAAAGCAAATTTTATAAGCCAAAGTAACTATTACATTTGTAATATTTTGTAAACAACTTACAATATCTCAGCAACACTTGACTTACACACATACTGCCAGCAGCATTTTATTCATCTACTTGAGATCATTCATATGAGGCTAAGGAGTTCTGTCTGTGTTACTTGTTTTTTTTGAGATATTTAGAAAAATGGGAAAATCATATCTATATAGATTAATATCATAAAAACAACAGATAATATTTATTTACCTGCACTAGACAGAGGTAAAATATTAGTGCAGTTAAGTTTGCCACTGTGTAAGCTTTAAGACAAAATCTTTTAAATTCATGTATGTAACACTGCTTTGGAATTATTAATGCAAATATGAACAAGCAATCTTTGATGCCTAGAGACATCACTAGGAGTTAACTGCAGATGCTCCTGGAGGCATCACACAGATGTAATGAGCTAAGAATTTCATTATGTGTTTGTTGTAAAATTCTGAGATAGTAGGTTTGGATGGGGGAGATGGATGTAATGTGTATGCTGAAACTTCATGGCATTTATTAAAGAGCAAGATCTAAAAAATGTTTGCAGGCTTTGACCTTACAAGGTAGATATAAGAGGTAGAGTGAGATGGGATAGGTTCTGATAGGTTGGTGTGGTCAGAAGTGCTATGTGTAATTGTACCTAGAAGTATTAGAAGGCTAGTGAGTAAGCATAGTTGTTGCCTATATTGTACTGAGGATTGGTAGAGGGTTGTTGTTTTTGTTTGTATAATTTGATTAGGCATATTACTGTCATTTAGTAGTGAAGTTAGTATAGTTTGTTCTTGTTTTAGAAGGGGTCGATATGCCATGCAAGTAATTTAGGTGGTTTATTATGATTTGCTAGAGAAACTAGAAGGAGTGGCTTATGTAAGAGGTGGTGTATTGTGAGTTGCTGGATACAGTAAAGGGAGTGGTTAGAGTAGTATAACTTTGAGAGTGGAGGTGGGTGGGAATGGGGGTAGGGTAGAGGAGCAGAGTAAACCCGAGCACAGCGAGGGTGAATGGAGTGGGTTGGCCCAGAAATGGTACAGTTTGCAAGCTTCAAGAAAAACAATCTATTGCCAGTTAAGTATAGAAAACAAGTGTTTTCTATACCAGGCACTTTCTGTTTCTGGATACAGTGTACTAGGATTTAGGAATAACCTCAATGTTAGAGGCAACTATGGAGGTAAATAACACTTTGAGTTAGTGCAGTTTATGACTGTGATCGCTAATAAAATGGGGTGGGGATGAGAGCCACTTAGGAAACATGGTTCTCGCCTCTGGTGATGTATAAACTTTATAGAACAGGAGCAAATATATTTGGAAGGTAATTACACATACAAGTTTATACTGCCACTGTTTAGGGACCACTGTGTAGTTCAATTGTATTTGCAGTTCACTTGCTTTGCACTTTCTGATGTCAAGTGTAGTGATTTGTAGGTACTGCAGAAGGTTTGTTAAGGTTGGGTACCTAAAGTAAGGTAGATAAAGAGAGTGGAGGGAGAAGAGAGGGGTTAGTTAGAGAGGAATAACTATTGTGGATACAAAAGGAGAGAGCAAATGACCAAACTACATTAGCAAAATGGTAGATGACTGCATTACTCTATAAGCAAGCTTCTGTGCACACATATAACACCCTGTAAGCCTGTAACATGCAATCACAAAACAGAATAAGGTAGTACAATACCAAGATGTTCAATTACTTAGCAAGTCTCAGTACTACTCATCACTTTCCCTGCTATCAATTAACCAATGCATTCAAATGTAAATTAAACAACTGCAGTTATTAAGCAGATTCAACATATCAGCATACAAAATCTTTCACCACAGCACAGATGCGAGGAGAAAGTTCAACTATCCATGTGACCCATAGAAGATAGATTTTTATTTTTTGCTTTCCACTTGAATAGCTGAGGGAGTGGGGCACAATTTTTGTGGGAACAGCACATGGTAGTAGTAGAACCAGCTATGGCTCTGCCTATTCCTACCATATAATGTAATTCTTCAACTCTGATTTGCAAATCGGCCATAAAATGTTTTATCATCTGGACATGATGCAGTGTTAATTACAATTCTAGTTACACAGTTACTTTTTTCACATATATGTGTTCTCTTTAGCAAATTTAAAAAATATATAACATACAAGTAGAAGTTGTTTAAGCTTTTCTACCCCACTGACTGATGACCACGCCCAACAATCAAATGTACTATTCATTCATTCCACCTTCACTGAGTGACAGTGGACTAAGGGAGGTTAGTATTTATTCAGTCATCGTGTTTTTTTTTCTTATTTTAGCCCTAACTCCACATCATATGCCTAGCATGGTGCTCCAAGGTTTGGCATATAATCGACATGTCACTGATTTCTACAAGTGAAGTTAACTTCTCAGAACTGCACTGAACCCATAGGAGCCAGTGTTTGTTTCCAACTGAGAATCTATCATGATACCATGTACACCACACATGGTTTACCCTGAACCTCTAAACTGTTCTTAATTTCACAGAATATCCAAAATATATCCAGAAGTTTACCTCACATATCTGGTCTGTTCCTCATAAAATTTGTGCTTTTCTTGCAAATCATTGAAGACTGAAGTCACTAAATAATTTCATACATTTCAGTTTCAGACTTCATGCCCTTTAGAAAATGTGTGGTAATACAAACATTATTCTAGCAACTTTCCAAGTTTATAACAACGTTTAAAATTTGTCTCTGATTTTGGCCATTTATCCTCCTTCACTGCTTAAAAGTTAAGAGGTATGATTCCCTCACATAGTACCCTCCAAAAGAGAGGAGAGATAGAAATGTTGTGTCATTCCTTACTTCCCTTTGCCAACTCCAGCAAGTGTCTGAACTGTTAATTTAAATCAGGTCACCTGGGATGTAATTAGGGATGCATCTGTCTGTGTAAACAGAACTATTTATGCATGCAGGTTTAATTAGTTCACAGTTTAAACACAACATTTTAAATATGTGCACAGTTGTTATAGTACATTCCACTCAAGTGTCTAAGTAAAACCTTTCTTTGAAGCATTATATACCTTCTCAACCATAACTCTTTCTGACACTAATTTACAGCATTACTGCAATTCAGTCTGTAATTTTGCCCATTTTAAGAGCATATCTCTGTGTTTGGCTCCCACAGTATATACAGACTGTACTGCAACTGTACTCAGAAAAACATTTCATTTAGACTGCTTGTTTATTCCTCAGAGATAATCTTTTGCTGTTATACATTTATATGTTTTATACACACCGCAACAATATTCTTACTTTACAAATAGCAGAAAGGTAAACAAACCAATGAATCCAAAAAGATGGCTCGCACCAGTTGCAGGCAAATGTTTTATTCAAAACAGCAGTGAAAGCTTGTAAGCGCTTTTGTCCCAAGTTTAAAACAATACAGGAACTTAATCAGACAAGCTAAAAAGAGTTAAAACTGCATTTAAATAAAGCAAGGCATATTACATCATTTCCTCTTTGCAAACTTAAAGGGAAATCATGCTCATAACCAAAGGCTATGGTCCTGGATACCAAATGTTAAAATGTTACACATTATTACACAGTAGAAACTTAAACTGCTAGTATAATGTTTAAAAACATATAATAAAGACATATTAGAACATATTAAATGTTTCATAAATATATACATACAATTATACTGGTGCTTCAAAGGGCATAAAGTTAAGCACTCAGAACATACAAGTTCCTATGAAAAAAATCATTTCAAACTAAAAAATGTGTCAACATTTATTGAACACATTTACTTCTAACTAGTATACTTTCACATCTCTTATGTGTGTCATCATACTGAAATGGGCAAGACTAAAAATGAAAAATAAAACTGCACTAAATGCACAATGTTCAGGTCAGTAGATCTAGGTGTAAACATGCGTATGCATGTATTCTAAATTAATTCTAGGTTCATAGTCATATAAATTGTTATAAAGTAATAAATATCCACATATGAGAACAAAGGGATGTCTTATCTATTTAAGCTTTAAAAGGCTAGATATAGATAAATGGTCATTTAAGCCTGGCCAGTGTGTGGAATCTAACCTGATCTGCCAAAATAATTCGGCTTTTTCTAACAGGTAAGGCCAGAATCCTCCTCTTAAGGAAGGGGATATGGTGTCCAACACAACAAACTTAAATTTGTGGTCAGTGTATTGATTAATGTGTTTTGCCAGGGCATTGACTATGCAATGGTCCCTAATGTTGCAAAAGTGTTCGTCAGCTCTACTTTTAAGTTTTTGCTCCATTTTGCCAATGTAAAAACATGGGCCAAACTCACAGAGGGCACAATAAACTACCTTGTCAGAATTACAGTTGAATTTGTCCTTAATCCTTTGTTTCATGCCATTTATAGTGGTTTCATTTCCATCTAATTTGTAGGGGCAAAACTTACACGAACCACATTTGTGCATGTAACCTACCTTATGTGGTTTATCCTGGTGTTGTAATAGGGATATCATGTTCTGCCCTTTACAGAAAACACAAGTGAGTTTGTTCCCCAAAATGGTTCTCAAATCTGGTCCATATGTTAGCAGTTTCCAGTTCTTTTCTAGGATGTTCTTGATAGAGTAGGTGTCAACTGAAAAAGTAGTAAGAAAACCCTACCTCTACATATTAGAGGAAAATTAACCACTATAAACGGCATGAAACTAAGGCTTAAGGACAATTCAGCTGCAATTCCGACAAGGTAGTTTACTGTACCCTCCGTGAGTTTTGCCCATGTTTTTACATTGGCAAAATGGAGTGGAAACTTAAAAGTAGAGTAGGCGAACACCTTCAAAATATTAGGGACCATTGCGTAGTCAATGCCTGGCAAAACACAATCAATACACTGACCACAATCAATACACTGACCACAAATTCAAGTTTGTTATGTTGGACACCATATCCCCTTCCTTATGAGGAGGAGCCTGGCCTTACCTGTTAGAAAAAAACAAATTATTTTTGGCAGATCAGGTTAGATTCCACACACTGGCCAGGCTTAAACAACCATTTACATATTTTGGAATATTAATGGCAGTCATTGTATAATCTGCAATAATAAACAAGAAAAAGGGCTACATTTTTTCTAAAATTATACCAAGAAACAAATAAGATAAATTAAAATAAAACTACAACTCAATAAAAAATACATAAGCAAGCCTAGACCTCCTTTTCTAAATGTAATAATGCCTCCAAGGTGGCCACATTGGACTTTTTTGAGTGAGGAAGCTCTCTGCTTGTGACATCTGGTCTTGCAGCACTCAGAGAATTTATTTCCCCCAAATGCCCATCCTACTGATCACTATTGCTTACTTAGGTTTCTGGTTGGGGTGTGCCATTTCACAAAGTGATTGTTGAATAAAGAGTTTGTAGCTGTGAAAACTGAAATCCTTGTGTGAATAAAACCTTACTCAGCATTCATGTGATTAAAAGCAGGCAATTTTACCTGTTGAAGTGTGTTATATTACCTTGATCTGAGGCCAGTGTATCTTATGCAACCATGGAAAATTTAACTATAATTAAGAAAAGCAAAATCTGACCCAAGTTTTGGCACAGGGAATACTGTGCAGTATACAATCAGGGGAGCAGTACATTCAAATGAATGAAATATGCAAAGTTTTCCACAGCGAGAATAAAGACGATCTGTCTTCATGGTTTGGAAACAGAGAGGTGATTTCCACCAGCTGTACAGTGAAAGGGGTCTAAAATAATCAACTTTTTTTTTGAAAAAAGAAATGACAACTATCCCATTTACAGAAGATTATTCCAATAGCAAGTGAAAGATTTTCACTCTACCAAGAGGCTTCCTATTAAACGTACTAGTCATTTTTAGGTTGAACTGATCAAGCAAATGACTTTTTATGAAGTTCTTCAATGTTGCCATGTCACGATTTTGGAGACAGCTGTAACATTAACATAGACATATTATCATGTGCCCTTTGGGATAGTGCTTCAAAGCATGCCTATCTAGATTATTTAATTGCAAAAAAGGGAACACAGAAAACACAGAAATGGAAACCCACTAATGCTCTGTGTCAGTGCCATAGCTAATTTAATTGGTGCCCTAATTTAATCAAGGAAAAAAAAAGGTTCTTCAAGTTCTAAAGACTAAACTACGTTCATTTGCTAGAGCTTAATGATGCCTGATAGGGTGACATGATTCCCCCTGTTAGAACTCCTCCAAGAAAAAAGTGGCTTTCTCATGGCTTGATCACCACATCTCATTCAGATTACACTTTGCATCATGATGCAGATGGAACGGATTCCTTATATTTATTTGTTTATCCAAATGACATATTTGAACATCATCTTTTCTATTTACAATTACCGTGCCATGTAATAAATCAGATCTTGATAGCTCTTAGTACCCTAGTTATAACAAACAAATCACAGTACAAGAATTATTTTCTGGACATTAACAATTATTGATTTAATGAACCAAGTACTTAATGAGTAAAATATATGAAGTTATTTAGTTACATAATTACATCTAAATAAATGGCATGACCAGTTCTCTTTCCAATTATAATTTTTAAAGAAGTATCATCACTACCACCAATTCGGGAATGTATTCATTTATTTCTTTAAACATGGAGGTTGTTTTGTTGGGAAGGCTGCTTGAATCTTTCATATCTAGGGATTTAGGCTTTTTTCTGCTAGTCTTTGGAGGGTGCATTGAATCTTCAGTTTAGTTTCATTTGGATTAAGAAGGAATTTTCTGGTAGTGAGCCAGATGCTGAGAATTAGAATGTTTTCTTGGAGTTTCTTTTGTATGTCATTCTGACTGGGGCTGGATCTATAAATGACCCTGCCATATATATGTAATATTAAGGGGAGACTGTATATCAAGGGAAACAATTGGCTAAGCTTCTGGTGTCATTCTAAGGGGATCCAGTATCTGTCTGGCTGGGATGGCATGCTCGACAGACCATGATGCTTTGCCAGAGATGGCCTGTACCTGTCACCCCTGGGATTCCAGATACTGGCTAAGGCTCTTGTCACTCCTATAGTGCTTTTTTTAGGCAAGGTTCAAATGACAAACTCACCACCATAGCAGGTACAAGCAGGCACAATCTGAGGGTAATACTACTCAATGCTAGAAGTCTAAACCTCAAAATGCACTCACTCGAGGCACTCCTTAAGATGGAGAACATCGACATCTGTGCAGTGACAGAGACCTGGTTCAAGGCTCCAGAGAGCATCCCTGCATTACCAGGCTATAATTCATACCACACCTTTCAGCCACCTATCCTGGACCAAAGCACCAAAGTAGGAGGCGTGTCTATATTCGTTAAGGATATCCACACCTCCAGGCTAGTTACTCAACATAATGCATCCAAAATTATTCAAGTGCAACTAACACTGGGAAAATTTAAGTCCAGGTTGTAGCTTGTTACAGATCCCCGCCATGCCCCAGGATGCCACTCTACATTTCTTGATATACTGGACAACATTAAGGTACAGCCCAATACCCTAATAATGGGAGATTTCAACTACCCCACGATCAACTGGGATAACTACTCATGCACTAACTCATCTTCTCAATGTTTTCTGGAATTCATAAATTCAAACGCCTTGGATCAGCTTGTCCATACCCCCACCATGCTCAGTAATATCCTGGACCTGGTCATTACCAATATGGGTAACCGATGCTCCATGCCAGTGGTCAACTCCAACCACAAGCTAATCGCCTAGACATCCCTATCCTGTCCTCACCCCCCATTAAGGAAACCACTGTAGAAAACTTCTCCAAAGCCAACTTCATGCTTCTTAAGATAGAAGTGTCAAACTTCACAACACCCATTCAGACGGGAAGCAGCGGTACAACTGCTGAATCCTATACAAAAGCACTGTATAAGCACATACACGAGTACATGGGTCGTGCCATCCCCAACAGAACCAAGACGCTATCCTCCAAAAAAAGGAAGCCAATCTGGTGGGCCCCTGCCATAAAGAAACTACAACAGAAGGAAGAAGCTGTTGCAAAAAAAGAGCAAAATCACATTATTGCAGGAACCTCTGGTCAGCCTTAGCAAGAAGCTGAGATCCCTCACAAAATCCTCCAAAGCTAGTTACAAAAATAAAATTGCCACTGATTCTAAAGCCAACCACAAAGCATTCTACAGCTATGTCAGGAATCTCAATGGCAGCACTTAGATCTGTTCTGAGCTACAGCACAATGGCACTAGATATACAGAACCAACTGATATAGCCTACATCCTGGCTGATAGATTCAGTGCAAACTTTACTCCCCCATCCACCAAAGGGCCCATCTCTATACCAGAAGAACGCAAAGCCTCTGTAATCATTGCTGCACAAGTAAAGACTGCACTCTCCAAACCCAAGAAAACAGCATCCATGGGACCAGACAACATCCCAGGCTGTGTCTTTCATGAACTACGGAATGAACTGGCACCCCACCTAAGTATCATGTTCAATCATAGCCTCAATTCAGGTTTTGTGCCTACTGAATGGTACACAGTGATGGTTATCCCACTCCATAAAGGGGGTGCCACCATGGACCCTGGGAACTATCGGCCCATTAGCCTGATGAGCCTGGTCTGCAAGGTCATGGAAAGTATCATAGTGGAGCTT
This sequence comes from Protopterus annectens, assembly GCF_019279795.1. NCBI lineage: Eukaryota > Metazoa > Chordata > Ceratodontiformes > Protopteridae > Protopterus > Protopterus annectens. The sequence continues at coordinate 759,287,029 of NC_056743.1, read as the reverse complement.
ATAAACAAAGACATAGGTAACCTCCAAACTCTGGACCCCACTCAGTTTGGGTTTGTAAAAGGTAGATCATATTTCCTAAACCTGACTGACTTCCTTGAAGCAGTCACCAGAGCTGTGGACAAGGGTAAGGTGGTGCACGCAGCCTATCTTGACCTCACCAAGGCTTTCAACACCATACTCAACTCTGGAATTATAGACAAACTCACTAGACTGGGCATAAATCCCTATGTTACAAGATTGGTGGCCAACAGGCTCACTGACAGAACCCACACAATAAAAGTGGCCAACTCCAAATCCAACTTCAGACTAGTGACAAGTAGTACCACAGGGTTCAGACCTGGGTCCTCTCCTATTTAGTATTTACTTCTCAGATGTCCAGGCTAATACAGCAGGTCTTTGGCTAACAAAGCTCACAGACGACTGCAAATTAGGAGACATAACAGAATCACCTAATGATGTGGGCATTCTACAAAGGAGCCTCACTGAGACTGATGCTTGGTGTCAAAGTCATGGCCTCAAGCTCAATGCAAAGAAGTGCATTATCATCACCTTTGTGAAAAAAACGGTACCCATGAACTACCACACAGGCGGTCACTTACTAAACACTGAAAGTGTGATAAGAGACCTTGGGACACAGGTGGACAGTAGCTTCTCCTTTGATAATCACATCACCACAGTAGTCAGGAAATTCTTCTACATGGCATACCTCATCACAAAGGGGTTCTCCTCCAGAAAAAAAGAGGTCATTGTTTTTCTCTACTCATCCCCCATCAAACCCATTATAGAGTACAATGCCCCATTTGGCATGTACCTCACAAGACATCTACAACAGCTAGAAAAGCCACAGAAATACCTCACTAAGAGGATTACAGGCCTCAAACATATACCATATGCAGATCGTGTCAAAAAACTCCAGCTCTACTCCGTCACATATCACCTACTAAGAGGCAACCTCTGCCTAACATACAAAGCCATGTCAAACACAGATTTGTTGGACATGCTACACATAAAGAAATCCCAATTTCTCCACGTCACATGCTCCAGGGACCTAAACCTTGTCACCACAATAAACAGAACATGCTGGAGGGATAGATTCCTGTCCCAGAGACTTTCCATGCTCTGGAACAAAGTACCTATTCATGTCAAACAAAGCTCCTCATTGGCCCTCTTTAAGAAAAATCTTGACAATTGTATGGGAAATAGGAAATTCACACCTGTGATCACTTCTGGGGCTCTGCTCGACAGGGGTACAGGAAAATAAACTCTTGGGTGGCAAAAGCCAGGGAACACTTTTGGCTAGGCTTATATAGGACCTAGGGCCAGTAGCTTAGTACCTACCTATGAACCTATAAAAAAGAAGTGGTGTTAAAATACAACCTTGCCAGACATATGCTTGGATTTGAGCCTGAGTGGCTGACCTGCTTTTAATTTTTAAAGTTTCTTGTGGAAATGAAGTCTTTGAACCTGCCAAATATTTGAGGGCTGGCAACTATTTGGATTAAATGAAAAAGTAATATAGAATAGTCTTTAAGAACAAATTCTCATGTAAGCTTGATAAAGCATCAGTGAGATTTTGTTTGTGTTTATTATTTTTTTCATCAGTGAGAGTATGAACAGTCAATGGTCTTTTCTAAGAACAAAATCCATTTCGCTTCTGTAACAAGAGGTGATACTATTGTAGGTAGGATACTTGGCTGCACATGATTTTTCTAGTATTTTACCTACAACTAGTAAAACTGAGATTTGGTATAAGCAAAAGGTTTTAGAGGGGTTTGACCGTTTGGTGAGGGGCCTGACCAGTGTTGATTTCCATATGCTAGAGGTACGTTTGAAGTGAAGCAAGGGTTGCAAATGTGAAGTTAAGGAGCAATTATAAGTTCGCTACAAATAACCAAGGAGACAAGTTATCAGAGTGAATAGGGGCAGCAGTACTAATGCCTTCCAGGGGGATTTCAAATTATTTGGGGTATTTAATGTGAAGTAAAAGGGAGGGTGATAAAGTGGAGGGGATGCAGACTGAGAACGAGGAGATGGGGATGTGTGGAGAGATGGTAAGTTATTGAACTCTTGAAAGGAGGCAAATCTGGAGAGAAGTCCATTAATGCACATTGAATTCAAGCTCAGTTCTGATATAAAGTTTTACAGCTGATCAGAAGATTAACCTCATGCCAAAAGTGTTTGGGTGAGTTAAATATGAAATGGAGGTGATTTGGCTTTTTGTCTTTGTACGGCCTGCTTCACAAGGTTCCATGGTTCCACAGAATGGTGAATTTAACATGAGTGGCTGGTGAGTGGTTTTGTTTTCAATTATGCCAGGTTTTGTCATGCAGGTTTAGGAGGTATGTAGTTCTTTTGTAAGCAAGTATGTTGTTTTGCTTTTAGACAATATGAACACTAACAGAAATAATGTTATTTAGAGTCAGTAAGATGACATTAAGGTTTTCAGTGGCAGATTTTGGGTCTTGAGAGAAGAATGTGAAACCAGCTTAAAGATGAAAAGTGTAATTTTAGTTTGGTAATACTATTTTGAGATTTTGATCTGAAGGAAACTAATCTAAGGGACATTTTTTGGAGAGATTCTTGTTGCTGATGGTAAAAGATCAGTGGTTCATTGAAGGTAGGTGGAAGAACTTTGATTTTTGTAATTTTAAGAGAGCTACTTGGATATTATCAGGGCAAGCAGAGACTTCCGATTTGAGAGGGAGTTAGGATGTATAAGCTCTTTAATGATTTCATGAAGCTTAAATCTTTTAAAAATTTTGTTGCATCATTGTTATAGCCATGAAACTTAAGAGTACTTTCATCCAGGATGAGAGTGATTTTATGTCTGATAATGGTGGAAGCAATGCTATGAATGAGGATTTGGAATTTTATTAAGGATAATTGTATTTCTAAGTAGGCTACAGAAAACAGAAGTGTATTGCTATTTATAAGATTATTTTTTATAAGTGACAAATTGGGCTGAGTGTCAGAAATAGAATTAACTTGGGCAATGATAGAGATGTTTAGGTGAGATCTAAATGGGATGAGTGTACCATCATTACATGGTTTGTCCTCTGGTCTGGTGGCAAAGATATAATTGTCATTTTTGTGTTTAAATTACCTAACTGTGTTTAAATTACCTGTTTAACTGTTGTAGGCTACACACTCAAGTGTGATATCCATTTCTGTGCATTTAAAGTGTTTTTTTGATTGTACCTGCTTTATTTTCTGAAAAAAAAAAAAAAAAACATATACTTGTTTTCCCACCTTTCTAAGCTAGTTTAGTCCAGTTGTCAGGTTAGTGCTGAATTCAGGGCTGTGTTACAAGTTTCTGTGTTTGCCCATACCATACTTGGATAGAAGGAAGTTTCTCTGTTCACTGTGAGAGTGGGAGCTTTGAGCAGCCTATCTGTCCCTGGAGGAGTGGTTTCAGCCCGGTAATTAGTAGTTTATTGGCCATTTTGGGCTAATTTCTATCTCTTTCATTTCCCTGCTATAAAACCTGCATTTGCGCGGTTTTGCACGCTGGGCAGCACCGGTTAGCTAGGGTATAACTATTCCCGGCTCCACAAAGTGTACTCTTCAATTTTTCCCTTGGAACTAGACAAACTATCAACTTAAGCACTCAAATTCACTTCTTATCCCTGCACTTGCCCAAAACTCATAGAAAACACTAATAAACCTTAGCACTAGACCCCCCCTATACTGTAGAGAAGGACAAGGCTCTCTATTCGACCTTACCAGCCAATCAGTAAAACAGTTCACTGCACCTATCCAGGCATGTCCAAAGGACAGTTTCAGGTGTACTCTCCAGTCCAACTGGTGAATCTGGGCATTTTGAGGCAATGTTACAATTGCCTCATGTACACAGACAACCCTCTCCTCCTTCCACCAAACACTAATACATGTGAGAGATGCAATTATACAGCCACTGGAGGCTAAGCTCTCTCAACCCAAGACTGGACCAGGCAGTCAAGAGGAGAAGGGAATTACTTGCATCACACCACCAGTCTCACATAGATCTATGAAACCAGCACTGGCAAAAAACACGCATAAATACACAAAAGCATACTCAGAGGCTTTAAATAAAAATCTGATAAAGCAACAGAGACCAATAAAGCAGACATCCAAGCAACCTCCACCCCCCCAACACAAACCATGAAACACATACTTCACAAAACCAGTATGCCACACAATCACAGCCCTTAAGGCAAAATAACATACCCAACACACTAGTAATAGGTGACTTTATAGTCAGGCACACTGACGTCCCACTCACTAGGCTGAACAAGGAGAAGGTTACTGTTAGTTGCCTGTCGGGTGCCAGAATCCACCACATAACACAAGCATTCAGGTCACTCCAAAACAAGTACAAATATGACTCTGTCATTGTCCATGTTGGTGTGAATGACCTGAGCCGTACCTTCCTGGACTACATGAAATGAGACATGGAGGAGCTCTCTGATCACGTAGCCCACGCTGGTATGACCCTGACCCTGAGTAGCATCCTGCCCTCACCAAGAATGATACCACAGTATAGAGAAAAAATTATCAATTTCAACAATTGGCTAACCTTCTGGTGTCATTCAAATACTGGCCAAGGCTCTTGCCACCCCCATAGTGCTTTTTTTAGGCAAGGCTCAAAAGACAAACGCACCACTGTAAATAGCACAAGTAACAAAAAACTGAGGGTAATGCTGCTCAATGCCAGAAGTCTAAACCTCAAAATGCAATCACTTGAGGCACTTCTCAGTGTGGAAAAAAATCGATATATGTGCAGTAACAGAAACCTGGTTTAAGGTTTTAGAGAGCACCCCAGCACTACCAGGCTATAACTCATACCATACATTTCAGCCACAAAACGCTGACCAAAATACAAAAGGCGGGGGAGTATCCATATTCATCAAGGATACCCACACCTCCAGGTTAGTGGCACAGCACAATGCTTCAGAGATCATCCACGTACAACTAACAACGGGCAAAACTGCTATTCAAATTATAGCTTGCTACAGATCACCCACCATGTCCCAGGACCCCCACTCTGCCTCCCTGAAAACACTGGGAAACATAAAGGTCCAACCAAGCACCCTGATATTGGGTGATTTCAGTTATCCAAACATTAACTGGGAGAGTTACTCAAGTACGAACTCCCTGGCCCAACATTTCCTAGAATTTATAAACTCAAATGCCCTGGATCAACTGGTTAACACCCCCACCAGAGGTGACAACATATTGGACCTGGTCATCACGAACATGGGCGACCAGTGTTCCACACTGGAGGTCAATCCATCGTTGGTTAGATCTGACCATAAACTAATCACTCTGGATATCCACATTTTGTCACCACCCTCGGTCAAAGAAACCACCGTGAAAAACTTTTCAAAAGCAAACTTCACGTTACTTAAGACCGAGGTGGGAAGTTTTAAAGCCCCTATGCTAAAGGATAACGCTGTGCAAGCTGCAAAATCCTTTACTAATGCACTCTACAGGCACCTACAAGAATGCATAGATCATGCTATCCCAAACAAACCAAGACTCACTCCTCCAAGAAAAGGAAACCAGTCTGGTGGACCCCTGCCATAAATAAGCTATACAATAGAAGGAGGAAACTAGTACAGAAAAGAGTAAAATCCCAAGAAGGAAAGACATCCCTGATCAGTATCAGCAAGAAACTACGTTCCCTCATAAAATCATCCAAGGCTAGCTTCGAAAGAAAAATTGCCATGGACTCCAAAGATAACCACAAGGCATTCTTTAGCTATGTCAAGAATCTAAGTGGCAATTCTCAGATCTGCTCAGAGTTAGTGCAGAATGGCACAAAATACACTGAACCGACTGATATAGCCAACATCCCGGCAGACAGGTTCAGTGCACACTTCACCCCCCTCTCACCTCCAAAAGAGCCCATAACTATACCAGAAGAAAGTAGTACCCCTGAAATCACAGACACTCAGGTTAAAACAGCCCTCTCCAAAGCCAAAAACCCAACATCAATGGGACCGGAAGGTGTCCCAGGCTGCATCCTACATGAGCTCAAAGATGAACTAACCCTTCACCTAAACACACTGTTTAAACTCAGCCTCTCCACAGGCTACGTGCCCACAGAGTGGTGTACAGTAATGGTTATTCGGCTCCACAAAGGTGGAACCACAACGGACCCCGGGAACTATCTCCCTATAAGCCTGACTAGTTTGGTCTGCAAAGCTATGGAGCGCATCATCATGGATCTCATTAATAGAGACATTGGAAACCTCTAAACACTGGACCCAACCCAGTTCGGCTTTGTTAAGGGCAGATCATGCCTCCTAAACCTGGTGGACTTTTTTGAGACAGTTACCAAGGCTATAGATGAGGGAAATGTGGTCCACACAGCCTACCTAGACCTTGCAAAGGCCTTCGACATCATTCCCCACTCAGGTATTATAGATGAGCTCACCAGCCTTAACATAAACCCCCTACATCACGAGATGGATTGCCAGCTGGCTCATGGACAGAACCCACATGGTAAGAGTTTCAGGAGCTAGGTCTGACTCTATACCGGTTACAAGTGGCGTTCCCCAGGGCACAGTCCTAGGACCCCTCCTGTTCTGCATATATTTCTCAGAGGTATAGGCAAGCACAGGAGGACTATGGCTCACCAAGTTCATAGACGACTGCAAACTAGGGGCTATAATTGACTCTCCGGCTGACACAGACATCCTCCAAAAGGATCTCACTGAGACAGATACCTGGTGTCAAAACCATGGTCTCAAGCTAAATGCCAAAAAGTGCATAGTCATCCCCTTTGGAAAAAACAAAGTACCCATAATCTACCACATAGGTGGTAGCCCCCTAAATACAGAAGATGTAATAAGGGATCGGGGGCCCAAGTAGATAGTAACCTCTCCTTTGATCATCACATTACCAAAGTGGTTAGAAAATCCTTCTATGTGGCCCACCTAATGATAAAAGGGTTTGCATCCAGATCAAAAGAGGTCATTGAGCCCCTCTACGCATCACTCATCAGACCCATCATAAAGTACAAAGCCCCATTTGGGATGTACCTTACAAGACACCTGCAACAACTGGAAAGACCACAGAAGTTCCTCACCAAGAGGATCACTAGCCTAAAGCAGATGCGCTATGCAGCTCGACTGAAGAAACTCCAGCTGTACTCGGTTGCATACCGCCTACTCAGAGTCGATCTCTGCCTGACATACAAGGCCATGTCCAACCCAGAAATGATGGACATGCTCCACCTAAAGAAAACCATATCCCCTCGAGCCACACGCTGCAGGATCTAAACCTCACCATAACAATAAATCGGACGTGCTTGAGAGACAGATTCCTGTCCCAGAGACTTCCCATGCTTTGGAACAAGATTCCAATCTACATTAGACAGAGCTCCTCACCAACCCTCTTCAAAAGAAACCTTGACGAGTGGATGGGAAACAGAAAGTTTACCCCAGGGATCACTTCAATGGCTCTGCTGGACAGAGGCACAGGGAACTAATCTAAGGGGGCGGCGAAAGCCAACACATTCTGGCTGGGCTTATAAATGCCTTCGGGCATATAGCCTAGTACCTACCTATGTTGCAACGGAAAAAAAAGTTGAATATTGAGGTGGTCCTGTTTGAAGTAAGATGTGGCAATGGCAAGGAAATCTGTTGAGTGCGATTTGAGGAAACAGCTAATTTGCTCAAAAATATCCTTGAGTATTTCTGCATTAAAATATCATGGAGTGTTGAAGTAGCGTAGCAAAGGTGGGGAAAAGGAGTCCAGTAAACAGAGTACAAAATGTTAGGGGTACGATTGAGAGGTCCTGCACTATACCTCTATACTGAAATTTTGGTAGAGAAAGGCACTGTAGCAGTTTTGTAGCAGTTGTGTTTTTTTTTTTTTGCACTGATAAGCTTGGAAATAGGATATAAAATGGCCAAGTCTGGTTTAAAACCATTAAACTGGAAGATCTGGCATAATAAAGAAGACAATGTATACCCCTTTGAGGACACACACTATCTAGTATATAACATTTCCGGTGAAAGAGCTGTAGAAATTCTTCTAACTGATTAGCTGCTTTCTTTGCCTTGGACTATATACTTTATCCTCATTCAGGTTGTCCAGATGATGTGTCTTTAAATTTACATTTGCTGTGAGAACTGATGCATCTTAATCCATATGCGTATGATGCCACTGATAAAAACAAAGCATGCCCATTTCAGATCTGTTGTCTTGCATTAATTAGTTTTTCACATGATGAGATGCTTGCTTTGATAGAGTGCTACATATCATTATTAGTGCTTCATAATCTTACCAACAACGAAGGTTCAAGGAACTCAACACTAGAAGAAAGACAGCACCAAAAACTGTTCCCAGAACAAACCACGATCCACAAATATGTCACAAAGAACTTCTTTTATTGAAATACAAAACGAAGGTTGAGCGCTTTCATCTACCCAATGTAGATTTCATCAGAACACTGAATATATCAAACCTTGTCTCTTAAATACTTTAAAATTCCCGTCTAAAACACCACCTGACCAATTAAACTACCATTAAGTTTTAAAGACATAAGAACATAGATTTGGTAAAACCCATATAAACAGCCTTCTAAATATTATCAGTATTAATAATGGTTAAAAAATGCCTAAAACAGCATAAAAATTCAATCATATAATAACAGTTCTCTATCGGTGGAATATGAACCATACCCCAACTCTAATAATACATACTAGATGAATGTTTCATATAAAATATGACAAATGCATGGAGTGCATAAAACTATTAGATTCTATATATTCTCAAAATATTAGGATTATGACTGCAGACAAGGGGGGTGGAGTGGTATTGTATGATATGGATAATTATATTGCCAAAATATTTGACATTTTGAATAATTCCGAACAATATGAAGTAACTTCTATCAATTAGATAAATATTGCCCATAGAAGAATTGACCTGTATCTAGAAGAATTTCTATTGGATGATCGAATCACGTTTGAACTGTACAATTTTTTATATTCAGTGTTCTGATGAAATCTACATTGGGTAGATGAAAGCGCTCAACCTTTGCTTTGTATTTCAATAAAAGAAGTTCTTTGTGACATATTTGTGGATCGTGGTTTGTTCTGGGAACAGTTTTTGGTGCTGTCTTTCTGCTTCATAGTCTTACTCAACTACTCTACAGTGAAATTTGTTGCTAATTAAAACTACATGCTCTGTTACCTAGACAATCACAGAAAGACAGGACATATGCTTCATCTAGCAATTATGTAAGTTTAGAATGACCCTGACTTTCAGTAGATGGGGTCGGGAGAAGGCCCATTGGTTAGAAACTACTATCTTTCTTTGGAAAGGAAATAAATAGCAGACATCACAACACTGATGCAGTCTAGCACAGATCAAATTAACATTACCTATACCTCTGCAAGACTAAGCAATGTTCATATACTAAGAGGGGAATGCATACGGTAAAATGTATACAGTCTGCAATGGGTACACACTGTCGCTGGGGGGAATGGAAAGAAAGCACTCAAGTAGGTTAGATGCTGGATCCTGGGGCAGGGAATGGCTAAAATCCCCATTGCTGCTACCACACCTTAATGGTGCCTAGTATACATAGCTAAAAGACAACCTTTCGTTTTCTTCTTTGGTTATCTAGACAGTAGCAAGACTGGCATGCCAAAAGTGTATCATTCTTGCTAAATGAATAAATCATCTACACACACACGCGCGGGGAACATCATCAGTGGGGTCCTGAAATGAATGGTTGTGAAAATGCACAGAAGACAAACTGAATTGACAATGGTAGGCATATAACTTCTTTAAGGTAAAAAACTTAAAGATTTTTGCTTTAGAGGCACTTCTAGATGAGATTAAAATAAGATTTGCTGTGTTTTGGAGGGCACTATTAAAAGTTTGAATTATCCTTTGCCATTCAGCAGATATATAAACTGCAGAATATATTTGCCATAAAATACTTTCTAAGATGAAAAGTAACACTGTACTATACACTGTTACTAGCAGTATGACCACAAAAATTATTTCAAAATAAACTATTATACTCTATATACTTATACTGAGCAAACAAACTAAATGACAAGCATTAGTGAACATAGCATCCCAGATCTACCCACAGTTATTAATTGCTGAAATCTTTACACAGCTTTAATAATCATCTGTCAAAACCATATTAATTCACTGGATGGAAAAGGTGAAAAGCTACAAAAGAAGGAATAATATTTAAATATATTAAGCATTTAAAAGTAAAAAGGGCTGACAACATGATCCAATTTCATGCCACATTAATATAAATGGCTTTAATTTTGCAGACTTTAGTACTCTACAGGTCCTTTATTTTATGGAATAAAAATTCAGCATTCTAAGGCATTTAAATAAATTATCCTTGACTTGACTTTATCCAATTCCTTAGAGGCCAGCAAAGGGTCAGCACTATTAAAGAAAATACATATTGTTAAGTCCACAAAAATTACTTCCCAAGACCTTTACCGCTTTATTGACTATAAGAGCTTTTGCATCCTAAACACAAACATGACTTACTGTTACAGCATAAAATGTCTGTAAAGAATCATTTTCATTTTGTATTTATTTGAAGTGCATACATACAAACACATGCACAATAAAACCAACACGCACACACTGGCATCACATTCTCATGATTACAGGGTGTAATAAATGAAAAACAGTGATTGGGAAACAGATAAAATTTGGATTCGCTTACAAAGCACTGTTATTACTGCAACATATATTTCAATCATGATAATCTTTTCATAACAGCTGACACTGTTGTTTTACCCACTACATCCTCATGAGATGCGAAATCCTAATTTCACAGAAATCTGTCTTAGTACAATGAGTGACATAATAAAGTAAATCTTGTAAAATGATGCCTACAATGGGAGATGGCATATTATAATAATGAGTATGTTGAATGTCATTCTTATACCTTCTCTTGCAGCACAAGAGAAAGTATTTTGTAGAAAAATGTAAAAAAATTGCCTTGGAATTCAGTTTAAACAGTAGAAAATAACTGTATGGATATTTTTTTTACTTCAAATGCAAATCAATTTGCCTATAACTTCTTTTCTTTAGCAAATCTAACCTCATATGTCTCTAAATGAATCATACATTTTATAGCAGCTGTTCCAGTGCTCTTGAATAATGCCTCTTCTCTACTTAAATTTCCTTGTCTTTCATTATACCTCTTTGGTATGGATAGGGATTCGGGAGAAGGACATATTTTGGATATGTCAGCATGGTACCCAAGAGCCGAAAGCATTCCATACAACTTTAGTGATATCCATTGAAAACTATAGAACAGGAATACACAGTGAAATCAATAGTGCAAGTCAAGTGCCAAAAGTTCCATGTTCAGGAACATGCATGCAATTATATAGATAGCTGAATATAGTTGTATTTGTAGTAGTTGTTTTCACACCAATAAACATGTCTACATTGGAACAAAAACATAAAACTGGACATTGCATGACACATACAACTGTACATCTACAACTAAATTAAAAACAACTTGCTATAGTATCAGCTCTTTTGGCTTTTTCCTCACAAAGTTATATAAAACATTTGTGTTAACTGTAATGCAGCATTATTAGGCATTTGGCCATAACAGGGAATGGGTAATTCATACTTTACCACAACCATGCCATAAGGTGATGCTTTTTACAAAAGCAATCTCATGCACTTTTAAAATACCAGTGTTATATATAAAGAAATTGATTCCTGTTCCATTGTTCTTTCCTGATCATTTTCATTGGGGATGGCTCACGTACCGCTGAGTGCATTAGGTGGCACTATGAACACAGCTTTATAAATGAGAAATATATCAAGTAATTTAAGGCACAGAAAGAAAATGTTTTGCTTTTATGGCATCTAATACAATAAATTATTCAGAAAAGTTTTTTTTTTTTTTAATGCAAGCTTCATTGCTTAACATAAAAGGTGATAGGCATAGTTTCTGGTGTTTGTTAGCTACAATGATGCCTGTTTCACTGTAGCTACCAAACTAATTTTTTGAAGCATTACGTGCTTGCTTTGAAGGTAACACATTTCAATATAAGGAGATTTTTTTCTCATTATAACTATTGTGGCATAGCAAACTGTAACTGTTATTGGAAAAGGACCTTTGGTAGGGTACCTTGAAAAAAATACTTTAAGACAGGTTGCATTTCTCTATATTCTGCAACTTTTAAATCTTTTTTTACTATCTGCAAGAAAGCAAGTCTTGCAATATACCATTAAATTCACTGTAAACACTGTTCCATTATAAAACATGACCAAACACATATACACAAACAAAAACTGTAGGAATGATTTCATAGCAATTAAGACAGACAAGAGTTGATAGCAGTAATATAGCACAGCTAATCTTAGAGACCTACATGCACATGTGATCAGTTTTATGTTCCATTGTTATTTTGTTTCATTAGTCACCCTTGGAATGGTCTGATCATTTAAGTCTGTAAGCTGCCATGTACTTTCCCTCACAAATTTTCTGCTTCACTGAAAAATTTATCTTTTTGCTCACAGTTGCTCATTCTTCCTGATTTTCTTTCTGACAAACATATATTGAATCAGGGATCATGATGAACTTTACGTGGTGGTACAGTTGCCATTTTATTAGCTTTTCCAGACTTCTTCAGTTTGAGTGCTGTTTATCATTTTAAGTGTTTGCCACTATACCAGAAGTCACTGCTACATACCAGTCTCATCACCTCTGCTCATATTACTAGGCACTGATAGATCAAACTTGGAAGGGCCTCCCTTTTGACTGTTAAAGCTTGAGTTAGCCTCCGTTTCATACCATCTCGCTAATGTAGTGCACATTGAACTATTCTGAGTGTTAATCCTGTTTCCCATCTTACTTTTAAATTTTGTAACATCTGTGACTAAACTAGGCTATCAATCACTGGAGAGTTTGTGAACTGCTTCTCGGGAATCAGTTTGGGATTAGTGTTTCTGTTTTGCTTCTGGTGAGAAAAGGACCAGAGGAAAGTTATTTCCTGACCTTCCTAGTGATATGCATTTACTGAGATGCCTGGACATTGCTTCTTAGGACCCAGCTTGGAATTAGTGCTACTGCATTACTCCTGGTGAGAGAAGAAGCAGATGGGCGCTGAGCTTGTGATGGACTCTGAATGGGCAGTGTGTATGGCACTTGAGTGAATGGCCCGAATGGGCAGTGTGTATGACACTTCAGTGAATGGTCCAAATGGGCAGTGTGTATGGTACTTCAGTGAATGGTCTGAATGGGCAGTGTATATGGTACTTCATTGTGTGGTCTGAATGCAGTTTTTTTATGACACCCTCTTTGTGCAGCTTGACTTTCTGTTGCATGCAGCTGCTGTAGGTTCCATCCACAGTATCTAATAATAGAGGATTATAACAAGGCTACTTAATCTATCAACGCCTGGATTAATACTACTCCTCAGGAAGCAGCTTGGAATTAGTGCTACACTTTGATGCTAATAAGAGAAGGAGCAAAGCATCACTGCTTTCTAGCTGTGTGCAGCTCTTTTGAGACCAGCAGTGTCTCCACTACCAGACAGACACCACTTCCTGTAATCCACCCCAGATCTCATAGGTGCTACCCTCTATTCAGCCTAAATTATTATGCAACCAGAAAGTACAATTGCATAAAATCTTACCATAATACTAGATGTCTTTCTCTTCACTGTTGTAGCATTCCTTACAATAGGGATTCCCTGCCTAGGGCAGCCTGACATCCAGCCAGTATATCAAAGTCTTTAGGTTGCTAAGGGTACGCCGTACATCACAAGTATCCTGCCCACTTACAGCATAGAGCATAAAGGTGACATCCAGATGTACCATCCTCAGAGTTGACAGCCCCAGTAGGAATGCCAGTCTAAGGATTAGAGAGGCACCAGGTACATCTGGAAGACAAAAGGAGGAGGAGGAGGAGGAGGGAGGGAGCAAATGATGCAACAGTGAAGAGAAGGACAACTACCATCATGTTTATACAACTGTACTATGTCCTTCCATTTCACTGTTGTAGTATTCCTTGCAATATGAAGAGTGCTAAAGCTCATAAAGAAAAGAGGGAGGAGAAAGGACCAGGACAGCCTTCTAGGAACCCATGAAGGATGGCCCTAGCAAAACCAGCTTCAGCTCTGGATACCATATCCAGCTTGTATTGTTTCATAAAAGTATGCAAGACGTCCAAGTAGCTGCCTTAAAAATACAGTTAGTATCTAAACCATTGAAAAAAATACAGCAAAAGAAGCCACAGCCCTAGAAGAATGAAGAAGGAAGGCTCTTGCCATGAAATGAATAACAAAAAGAAATGGCTTTAGATAGCCAAGAAAAAAGTAGTCTGCTTGGAAACACCCATTTCCAAAGATCTAGGATGAAAGAAAACATAAAATGCTGATCAGATTTGAAAAAAGCTATGGTCTTATCCAAATATAATTTGAGTTTTCTATGCAGATCAAACAGTGCAAAACCTCTTCACTAGCACACTGTTGAAAAAAGTGGGCAAATGAATAGACTGATTAAGAAACAACTCATTCACCATCATGGGCATTAAAGAAGGATTAGTACGAAAGGACACCCTGTCCTTATGGAATACTAGAAGAGGGTGAACAGCCATAATGGCTTGAACCTCAGACACCCATCTGGCAGAAATAAGAGTCAACAAAAGAACAGTCTTCTAAGAACAATGCTGCAAAGAAGCTGAAGTGGCAGGCTCAAACACAGCCTGAGTCAATTTCTGCAAAACAAAATTATGGTCCCAGGAAGGAGGGACAGGCTTCTTGGGAAGTCTAATATGAAGTACACCTTTAAGAAATTATTTAGCCTCAAATCTAGAGGCTAAAGGGGGTACTATAGGTAGACAAGCAGAAGTAGCTGACAAGTGGGCCTTAACAGAAGAATATGCTAACTCAGCATTGAGCAATTAACACAGATAAGAGAGGACCAAAGGAACATCCACAGGAAGTGGATCCAGGTTACGAAAAACACATCCAACAGAAAAGCGTTTCCATTTAGATAAGTAGGATTTCCAACTAGTGGGGTTCCTGTCCTCCTGCAGGACCCTAATCACCTTCTCAGAAAAAGGTGTCTCTGTGGAATCAAAATGCTATCACCCATAGTGTCAGTTGAAGAGTAGACAGGTGGGGATGAATGAGAAATCCCTTGTCTTATGTGAGTAGGCCCACCGTGTGAGGTAACTTGTGACGGCTGACCTTGGCTAAATGCAGAAGAGGGAACTAATGCTGTCTGTGAGTCACCAGCAAGATTTTGGGAGCATCCTGTTTTATCTTGAATAGGAATTCTAGAATGAGAGGAAGGGGAGGGAAGGCATAAAGAAACATATCCTTCCAGGAAAAAGAGAGGGCGTCCATCTTCCAGACCAAGGGACATGAGGCTGTGGCACAGAAAAAGAGAAAACTGTCTGTTCAGAGGGAAGGCAAACAGATCTACTGGAGGAGTACCCCACTGGTGGACAATGTCCAGAAACACATCTCTGTGAAGCATCCACTCATGGGATTGTGATAACGACCTGCTCAGAGACTCTACCACAATGTTTTGACCTGAAGGAATGTAAACTGCCTGAAGTTGCAGGTGATACTAGATAGCTAGCTCCCACACTTGAAGTGCTAACCTGCACAGGAGATAATAATTTGTGCCCCCCTTGCTTGTTGACATACTACATAACTGTGGTATTTCCTGTCAGTACCTTGAGGGGCCATGGAATGAAAAGGGGACGAAATTGTTGAACAGCCAAAAGAAGAGCTCTCATCTCTCTGACACTGATGTGGTCTTTCTTTTGTTGAAGCGACCAGAGGCCCTGCACAATTAGAAAGCTGAAAGAAGCCCCCCATCCCACATCTGAAGCATCTGTGAACAGCTCCTTAGAGGGGAGTAGAGGTTGAAAAAGAAGCCTTGGATTGTGTGACAACTGTCAAATCTACCACTCAATGTCCAGCTTGTGGCATGAAAGAAGAGGGTCTATGAAATATAGAGGATGACAGTACTGAAGCCAAACTGACTTTAGAAACCACTGAAGCTTTCTTATGTGGAGTTTGGCTGGAGGGAGCATAGGAATGGTGGAGGCCATGAAATCCAGAGCTCTTAGAAATTCTCTGGCTGTAATTGAGGCCAGAGGAAGAAGGGATTGGAATAAGGCTGAGAGTTAAGGCCTTAGGAGGAGGTAAGGATGCCCTCATTGGAACAGTCTGGATCCTGCATCCCAGAAACACATGATCTGTGGAGTCGGGAAAGACTTTTGGAAATTTATATTGAAACCCAGGCTTTGCAGGAGGGAAAATGGCAAAACGGAGAGGATGCCTGAAAAAACTAGGTTGTTTAAGTAGGGAAATCCCTGCAACCCCTTTAGCCAGCATAAAGCAATCACAGGAGTGAGGCATTTGGTGAATTCCCTTGTGGCAGTAGAGAGGCCAAAGGGCAAAGCAGAGAAATGAAAATGCCAGGAAGCAACAGTGAAATGTAAAAACGTCCTGAAAAAGGGATGAATAGGGATATGAATATAAGCATCCTCGAGGTCCAGAGAAACTAGAAAAGCCTGAGGAAGCAGCAGAGGAAAAGTCTGAAGGGACAACACTTGAAATGAAGGGACTTTCAGAAAGGTGTTTAGGCAAGAGAGAGATCCAGAATGAGTCTCTAATTACCCTCTTTCCTGAGGACCAAGAACATTCTGCATCAAAAACCCCTTCCTCCTTTGAGGAACTGGAACTTCCTGAATATTTCCGTGCATCAGGAGACGCTGAAGCACTACTATAAAAGGCTAATTTTTTTCCTGAGGGGACTGAGAAATGCCCATAAAGGAGGAAGAGATGTCCAGACCACATAATACCCTTGGTGAATGATGGAAAGAACCCAAGAATCTTCAGTAATCTTTAACCAAACAAGAAGAGACAGGAAAGATAAAGAAAAAGAGGAATGAGTCTGAGAAGTACAGGATAGTCAGACAGCACCTGTTTTGTCAGGAAAAGGAGAATTTTGAACTACAGAAGTCTTGGTAGCCTTAGCAGGAGGAGTCCTTCTACCACCCTACTTACCTTTGGGGGGGGGGAGCGAGACTGCCTACAAACACAGGCCAGCTTATTATGGTAATTCCTTTGGAATTTATGTACAGAAGAAACAAAGATATGTTTTAGATATTGTAAAGCTTTACCCTTTTCCGGGAGAGACTTGAACAAAACAGCAGCACCAAACAAATGCTGGTTATCTAGAGGAGCACCCATCAACTTAGCCTTAATATTATCAGACAAAGGTTGAAGCTGAAGCCAGGAATATCTTCTCAGCAAAGAGCCAAAAGCAGCAGCCCTAGAGGAAGCATCTGCTGCATCATAACTGCATTTAATAGAGTGGAGAGCCCCCTGAGAAAAATTCCCTAACAAGGAGACATCTGACCACATAAAGCAAAATGTAATCTGGATGAAATGGATGGGAAATGACAAATTCAACCCTGTTGGCACCCTCATTCTTATGGATCTGGGTAACATGAAAACGTTCTCCTTAACTCTGCATTATTCCTATTCATATTACAACCCTAAAATTTTCCGGGGAATGCAAGGCTAGCCTTCTAAAGATCCTGATGGATCAATAGCCTGGTAAGTAATGATGAACCTAAGCATTTTTTTTATCAGTAGTAATGTCACAGAAGGAAAGACTGACACTGTCATTGTACTGAATGCAATGACTATGACCACAATTCTTGCATATACTGTTAACAAAACAACACATAGAACTGGGTAAAAAACTAAGGCTTGGTGGAGGAGTAGACTGAGTCCATTCTAGAATCTGGTTCCTATCATTCCTACTTCCTAAAGAACCTTCAGTGCAGTGGTTTGGAGCCACATAATGCAGGCCATTTAAAAGGGATTGTTCAACTCTCCATATAAAATGCCTTGGACATGTCTACAAATAGTGCACATATGGAATCAACCAAATTAAGCTGACAATATCTGCAAAATGAGTTAAATTAAGAATGCATATTTTGATATCATGATCTGGATAAAAAAATATTTTGAGGTTCAAAGAGGATGTAATGAACTGGTAGGCATTATTGTAGTTGTGCATGGTTATGTTTCCATAATCTTAGAGAAAATCAGATAGGATAACAAACAGGGAAAACTAATTAATGTCATAGGATGCACTGCCTTATGGAAAGGTGAATAATGCCTTCCAGAAATGGGGAGGAAAACCGAGAGATTTTATGATTATAGTAAAACAGTCAAAAATAATGCCTGCAGTCATTTCAAGACATTCAGAGAGGTACAGGGCAAAAGGTATAAAGGAAGGTTTTAATTCCTTTACACATTTCTTTATGAGGTAAACTGAGACAGGTGGTAATACCAAAGAAGGGAATAAGGACCCCAGATAAGGAAGAACTATTTGAGAGGATTGCAAAAGGGGTACAGTGCCCATAGAAAAGTACTGACTAAATGAATTTATTTATTGTATTTGTTAACCAGGTAATGTCCAATTTGGCCAGGGGCCTGTTTTCAGTGGAGACCAAGGGAGAAAAGCTCAAACAAGAATTTAATAGAAAAAAAAAAACATAAAACATCAAAGCATTTCAGTTACAGTGTAGAAAATTGTACAGCAATATTTGATAACAAATAAGAAGAAAGTTAGATAAAAATATACAAATTTAGCAAACAGAAGCAGAATATATATATATATATATATATATATATATATATATATATATATATATATATATATATATTTTTTTTTTTTTGGGGGGGTATGAGTAGGTACGTATACTGAGCGGATCTGGTTAGAGAGTATTATAGTACAGAGTTAAGTAAATAGAGCAAAACATAAATTCCCAAGTTAATTACCCTGGGGCTATACATGAGTATGTCCAGTGATGACTGACGTAATCTTTTAGCAGTATTTTGAATTTAAAGCTTTCTGGATTAACTATGACATGTTGGGGTAGTAGGTTCCATGTTTTGGCAACTTTATTACAGTACAGAAAGTCTCCAAAGTAGTTATGGGATTTAGTTAGTTTTAGAGTTAATTTGTTGGAAGATCTAAGGGACCTAAGATTAGTGTTTGGTTTAACTAGGTCAATGAGAGCTGAGCAGTTGTTCGGTTCATGGATGATACTGTGGGGAATAGATAGCTGGTTGAGAGATAGTAGGCTGGGTAGTTCAATCCAACTGAATTGGTGAAGGGCAGAACAGTGATGAAATCTATGAGGTAGGTAGGTGGTAAACTTGGCTATTTTGTCATAGCAGGTCTCTAGGTTATTCAAGTCAGACTTGCACAGGTTGGTAAAGATTTTGGAACAGTAAAGGAAAGTGGATAGTAGGTGGGAGCTGGCTGTGGATATTTTAGCATTGTTGGTAAGGAAAAGTTTGGCTCTATAGTGTGTGTTGAGTTTGATGTGGACATTTTTAATAATTAGTGATAATATGTTTGTCAAAGTTTAGACAATCGTCTGTAGTTACACCTAGAAGCTTGATTTGATTTAGCAGTTCTATTTTAGTACCATTTGTGGATTGGATGGTAAGAGGGGATGGGTAGGCTGTTTTTAGTTGTTTTTTTTTTATTATTACTGAAAACCATTAGCTTAGTTTTGTTTCCCCTGAGAATAGAATGATGGTTGCTGAGGTAGTTTTCTATGTCTTGGAGAGGGATCCTTGGGGGGCACAGGCAGAAACAGGAAGAAGTGGGGAGAGTTTATCTTCCCATTTGGTAGCTTGCTGATGATTAGAGAGATAGCTATGGAACCAAGTAAGGGAGGTTATACTGTGGTTATATGTGGCTAGTTTATTAAGTATTTGTTGTGACACTGTGTCGAAAGCTTATGCCATATATAGAGAAAATTGATCAGACTAGGCAACCTTCATTTTTGAGGAGGTTTACAGTGTTAGTGAAACTAATAAAAGCTGTGTTAGTAATGTGCTTCAGTTGGAAGCCATGTTGTAAGTTCGATAACAGATTGTTTTTAAGGAAGTATTCCAAGAGTTGTTGATAAATGCATTCTTCTAGGATTTTGGCGAGAGGAGAGAGAATGGTGATGGGTCAAAAGTTGGAGAAATCAGTGGAGGGGCCACCTTTGTGAAGGGGAATGATGTGTGCAGTTTTCCAGAGGAGGGGCACATACTGTTCAGAGATGGAATGGCTGCTTAGTATAGATATAAGATAGGAGATGGAGGTGTCAGCTAATTTTAGAAATTCATCAGGGGGTTGATTTGCTGCAAGACTGTAGGGTTTTAAATTGGTTAGTTTTTTCTACAAAACTAGTTGAAATGGGCTTAAAGGAGAAAAAGTTAGGGTTAGATGTAGTAGAGGTGTGTATTGTTGGGAGAAAGCTGGAATTGCTACTTAAGAGGGAGGTTATATAATTCATAAAATGAATACTGAATTTTGAGGCTACACACTCAGATATTGTTGGTTGATGGTGCTGAGGGTTTCCTGGATTTAGGAGATGATTATTACTTTGCCAAAAGTTTTTGAGATTATTCTTGTATTTTTGTTGGGATGCCAGGAAGTATATTTTTTGCCATTAGTTATTTCTTTCTTGGTTTGATTTTTAAGTTGTTGATAAGAAGTGAGGTTGTCTTTATTTCTGGTACCTTGGTAGAGTAACCAGGCTTGGTCCCTTTGTTTGAGTAGTAGTTTAGTGTCTTTTGTTAGCCAAGGTAGTTTAGCTTTGGAGCAAGTTTTCCTGATGGGACTAAGTTATTTAATATCTCAAGGAATGTATTACTAAAGTATCATACTGTGAGGTCTAGCTGGAGGAATTTTAAAGGTTACCAGTCGCATTGTTGCAGCAGTCAATTAAATATAGTGGGGGAGAAATTTTTTTTGCTGCGGATGTTTTTGATCTCTGTTATTAAGAACCAAGTATGATTTTTAATTGTATACACTAGCATTTCAGATATAAGATTCCAAGAGCTGAATAAGATTTCCTTCTGTCTCTGAGATTATGAAAGATCCCCTCTGCCACCTTGTGACATCAAACCAAAGAAAAAACAGAACTGTAAAAAGAGGAGAAAGAGTGGAACAGGTCAATAATGCAAATAATTAAGCAAAAACCAATGACTTTGGTGTGGTATATTAAGATTTACCCACAGTCGGTGTGGTTTAATCATGAGGGTGAAGCCAGAGTGATTAAATAAAGCCAGCCATGGGTAAATCTTAATATACCACACCACAAAGTCAGTAATTGCTATTATATAACGATATTATTTAAGAAAAAAATACTTCCTTTCCTTAAATAATGTCTTTGTATAACAGCACCATGCTGCACTTCCATGGCTGGTACATATCCTGTTGCCATTTTTGATGTACTGCGCATGCGTATGGGACTTGCATTCCCACGCATACCCAATACAGCAATTCTTTGGAAAGGAAATATATATATCTACGTACCTTTCACCGTCTTAGTACAAGAAATCCCAACAAAGTCTAAAACAGTGGAGGGACAAAGGTCCAAAACAGGGACAGATTTCAAATATTGCTCTTATAAACTTAGAACATTGCTAGAATACTTGGATGTGTGTTATAATGCATTTTCTGAAGAATACGAAGTGTGAAACTCAAAAGCATTTCATTATTTAGCAACTTCAGTCCTCAGTCATTTGCTAGAAAACCACACATTTTATAAGAAACAGACCAAAGTTATGAAGCAAAAATCTAGACTTTCTGTGCAAATCTGGACAGTTGAGAAGTATGCACATATAAATATAAAGAAAAAGGCAGAGACAGATAAACAGATGGCTAAGCAGATGGACTCACAATAGATCATCATGACTCCATACTTCCCTGATAAGCTGCTAGCTATAGAGAGAACAATTTGATTATGTCTTTCATTGTATTGTATGGAAGCAAAACAATGCAGTATATAGTCAAACAGTTATATGCAATACAGGTATACCATTTCTGAATTTTAAGTCAGTGCCTACAATTGTACAAACATATTTAGCTTTATAGACTGCTACTAGGCTAATGACCCAGGGGACCTTTTTAAGCCTAGCTTTCCCGAAAGAATAATGACATCCTGTATCCAAATAGGACATTGAAAACAGGCATTTATAAGCTACCTATATCTATAAGGGACATGGGTACCAGGCTTAGTGTAAATTTCCAATTCTCCATCCACAGGTCTAGGCTGTGCTTAAATTGGGTAATAGACAAAATCAGCTTCACATGAATGGGAGGCCTGTTCCAAGGAAGGGCAGTCTCTGGGACAAACACCTCTCACCACATGTACTCAGGTCCTTCAACCTTGTATTGCTGGTACTGCTTGCCTTACAAATATGCAGGAGATTCAAAAGTGTGACGTTTGCCAGGCATAGAACACTCATCAGCAGTCTATAGGAGACTGAGTAGAGGGAAAGGGCTTTAAGGCACTCTGCATAAGACAGGTTTGCTACACCTTGTATTCTTTTTGTGAAGTTGCTTTAGTTGCTGCATATGCCTGATCAGGTACATACTGAAGGAAGCATTGTGCTCTATGACTGGTCTGATAAGGTGAAAGTACAGTGGGATAATGACTTGTTTGAACCTAGATACCATGCCCTTACTTATAAGTTGCACAACATAAAAGGCTTTCCTCACTACTGTGACCACATGGTGATTACAGGAAAGGCTAATGTCTATGTAAGTATCTAGATCTCTGACTGCTGGGTCAGCTCTTATGGGTGTATTATCAACATGGTAATTAGCTGGGATGGTTCTGTTGCCCAGCGGAACAATTATGCATTTCTTAGCACTGAGTTTAAGACCATAGTTTTGGCACCATTTGTTAGTCAAATTTAGGCCTACTAGAAGAATGTCTGTGTCTGCAGGGTAGTCAATGATAGCCCCCAGCTTGCAATTATCTGAAAACTTAGTCATAAACATTAAGAGTTGGCTTCCACTTTAGAAAAATAGATGCCAAAAAGGAGCCACCCCAGTATAGAGCCCTGGGGGACTCCACTAGTGACTGGCCTCTTGGTGGCCTCAACCTATTTTGACCTCTGGATCCTTGAGCCAGTTGGCTGTCCATTAGGTGATAAAAGGGTTTATACTTAATTTAGTGAGTGTGTCATTAATGCCTGAGTGGGATATTGTATAAAAAGCCTTGGCCATGTTGAGGTAATCTGTGTGCACACTCTTGCCCCCATCCATTGCTTTGGTAACCTTCTCAATGAAGTCCATCAGATTTAATAAGCATGACCTTCATTTAACAAAGCCAAACTGTGATGGGGGTCCAGTGTTTGCAAGTTACCTATGTCCTCAGTTATTATGCCCATGATGATTTTTTCCATGACTTTGCATACGAGGCTGGTCAGACTTATGGGCCTGTAGTTACCTGTATCAGTGGTTGGACCTCTAGCAATCTTACAGTCTTTGGGTACAAAACCTGACTGTAGGCTCTAGATGAAATGCAATTCAAGTGGACCAGAGAGGTCATGTTTCATGCTATTTAGTAAGCATCCTGGGATGTTACCAGGGCCCATAGACGCTGCATTTGTAGCCTTGGAAAACGCATTGAAGACCTGTTCCCTAATAACAGTTGGGGGTATTGTGGTATGCAATATCTCCTTTGGACTACTGGGGGGAGAGTGGGTGGAGAATTTGAGCTGAACTTGTCAGCCAAAAGGTTGGCAATGGCCTCCGGTTCAATGTGGGTGATGCCACTTGCAATAAGTTCTGAGCAATGCTGCATGTTTCCCTTGAGGTTAAGGACACAGCTGTAAGAAAGCTTTGTGGGTGTCCTTTGCAGGAAAAGCTATTTTTTTTCTTCAAAGTTAGCCTTTGAAGTATTATTTAACTTTCTTAGCTGTCTGTTTAGATTTGTCAGGGGGGTTTAGTATGATGGACTTTTTTCCTCCTACACTTGTCTAAGATTTTTTTTTGGTTGTATAACCAGCTGATATTGTGATTCCACCAGGGTGGCTTATCTTTTGAGCTTGTAAATAGCTCACCATATGCTATGGTGTTTACTTTGTTTGGGGGGGGGGGGTACATGGAATTTATCCAAAGTGTCACTTAGTAATCAAGGTTAGCTTTTTAATAGTTCTATAGATTTTTGATTTTAGTGGGTGCCCAGATTTAATTTTTTATTTCAAGTAATACTGGCTAATGGTCAGATCAGATGATTAAGGACATTACATTGGGTGAGAAACATTGCTCCCTCATGTTTCTGAGTGCAAGGTCAAGGATGTTTGTACCCCTGGTAGGAGAATGGCCAACTGTTCCAGGATGTTTTTAATTAATGAAGTTTAGGAATTGTGCATTAGAAGTGGTAAAGGTTTCCCAATCTATAGAGGGGTAGTTGAAATCCCCCATGAAGATCATATTGGGCTGAACGATGAGGGACACTAGTATGTTGAGATAGCAACCAAAGTAGTAAAAACGGGGATTCCAACCACTGTAACCACCAATAACAGAACAAAAACAGGCTGGAAAGAAGCACTCAGGTTCACAGTTTCTTCAAGGTTGAATGGCACAAAATAGTAGATGAGCAAAACATCAAAACCGCTGATACACTCCAAATACGTTTTTGTTCACAAGAACTTCATCAGAATAATAAATTACATAGTAAAGGCCGATTAAATAGTTCCACTAATCAAAAAATGACCAATAAAATAACAAAATACAATTTAAAAGGACATACTAATTACACCCTAAAAACAATGGTAAGAATATATATGTAAAACCTGTACATGCAATCCCTCATATAATGTAAATAAAATATCTCAATAGTGTATTTGTGTAAAATTAATAAACATACATATTTATACTAGTGTAAAAAATGTGCATTTATAAAAGAAATGTAGGTAAATGTGTTTGTTTCAAAAATTATTTATAACTTGGCAGATTTGAGTTTTAGTAGAGGTACTATTGAGATGTTCTCATTTAACCTGGGGGTCCTGCTTGCATCTAGGGCAATCTGCCACAATAATTCCCTATACTCAAGGATAGTCTCCCACGCACCCCCCCACTCACATCCTGAATAGCAGCCTCTATAACAAAAAACACAAACCTTGCCTCTGGGCAGTCCAAAGAATGTTTATACAGAGTATTTTTGACATTACATTTCTTAACATCATACATATGCTCATAAATGCGTCTTTTGAACTTTCTTTCAGTCTTGCCCACAACTAAGTATACTAGCCCACTAGTATTACAGTTACTAAAACTTTTACCGTACACCCATTTATTCCTACTTTTTAAAAATACCCGATCAGTGTTAGAAATAAAATTGCACTGTGTGCATGCTCCACATTTAAAAGTACCTTTTCTCTTAGTGGTATGTGTAGGCTTCTGTTACCCCCACCCTCCAAGAGGTCTTTCAGATTTTTTCTCTTCTTATAACTGATCTTCAGGGGTCCCTTGTCAATACCTGTGAGATCCGTCAATGAAGTCAACCTATTCCATTCCTTTGTTATTGTGTCCACTACCATTTTGGAGTCCAAATTAAAATATAAAGTAAGAGCTTTAGAATAAACCGAGGGGTTAACTTCACTTAATACATGTTGATTTGTGTCCAGTCCTTTACCCAACAATGGGTAGTACCTGATGTGGCATATATTACTTACATAGGTACGACTGTCTACCAATAAGTCCTTCAGGTAACCCCTTTGAATAAATAAGCTTTCAATAAAGTCACACTCTAATGAAAAATCAACATCCTGGGAAGTCATTCTGGATGCTCGAATTAGCTGACCTTTGTAATTTTTTTTTATATATAAAAGGGTGGGTACTTGAAAAATGGAGATAAGAATTTGAAAACGTGTCTTTACGAAATATTTTAGACTTAATGCCCTCCACAGTCTTAATTAGACTCACAGCCAAAAAATCAAGTCTATCCATGTTTATAGAACTGGTAAATTCCAAAAAGGTGGTAGTAGTATCCAAATAGTTCAAAAATTCATGTAACTTCTCCTCGGTATCAATCCAAAAAATAGCTATATCATCTAAAAATCTCTGATAGAGGGACCAACAGTTGCTATATACAGATTTTAAAACATATTTTTTCTCCCACCAAGCTAAAAATATATTGGCGTATGTGGGGGCACAATTTGCCCCCATGGCTACGCCCTTGATTTGATGAAAGAATTCCCCTCCATAAAAAATGAAATTGTTTTTTAATACCATTTCCATCAGTTATAAAATGACTGACAACTGGTCCGTAGATGGACAGGCCTTATCTAGTAAGGCTTCTTCCAACCAGGCTAATCCTAAGTCCGGGGGAATAACAGTAAACAAATCTTTGATATCAATCGTGACAAAAATAGTATTGTCAAAGCACTGGTCAGTTTTAATTCCCTTTAAAAATCCCAGGAATCTTTTAAAACAGTCTTTTCTGTACCCCAAATTGATTTTAATTTTATGTCAAGAAACCTTGCTATGGGTGCAGACTTTTACCTTTCAGCCAAAACAATAGGTCTTAAAGGGGGGTCGGTAGGGTCCTTATGCACCTTAGGTATGCCAAAAATAGTAGCTATTCTGGGTTGAGCTACATGTAAATACTTGTGGGTGTCCAGATCAATCACTCTGTCCGACAGTAAGTCATCAATGACCAAATCGATTTTTTTATATTCATTATATGCAACAAAAATCTAATTTCTGGATGCCCTCCTGTATGTACTGGAATCACCCAGAATGTCTAAAATCTTGCCTTTGTAGATGACATTACCCATCAAAACGGACCGCCATTATGGTTCTGTTTAAGTTCCTTTAGGACCAACCATTCCCCAGCTGTAAGATTATATTTAAACCTATATGGGGGAAGTACAAATAACCTGTCAATTCTTTTTCTACTACCATTTCAACATTTTTAATTTGGGTACGTTGAGATAGGTTGTATGGGTTTTTAGGGGCCTAGAGGGGGACCTTTAGGTTGGCAGGATATTACACAAGACCCTGTTTATGCAGAATTGCACATGTATAAGTTCCAGTGGGTTATACAGTTTAATTAGTCTGGATGTGAAGTTGATTTTACTATAGACTGAGACTCCTCCATCTTTAGTTTCCTCCTGTGCAGTAGCTAGCCTAAAGTTGCAAAAGATATAACTTTGCACTGCCGGGATATTCTCCATGACTTTAAACCATGTCTCTGTTACTACACAGATGTCTACACTCTCCAGGGAAAGGAAGGCTTAAAGGGAGTAGAGCTTCTTGTTAAGACATCTAGCATTGAGAACTACTACCTTCAGATATTCCTTCGTTGATTCAGTTAAGTCGGGAAATTTATCAGTTTGGCATTGCCTAAAAAAGGCTCTAAGGGGGTTTGAAAAGGTCTTTGCCAATATCTGAAAGCCTAGAGGGGATAAGTGCAGACCATCCATGGCAAAGCAGCGTAGTCTGTCAACCATGTCCTCCCAGACAATCAAATATTGTAACCCCTTGGACTGAGAACTTGAAGCTAAGCCAGTTGTTAAAATCAATCATTTTCCGTTGGTAACATGGAAACATCCTTGTAGAAGGTAGTATGCTGCTTAATGCTAGGATCATACCTGCCTGAGACACACAATCAGTGAACATGATCATGTCTCACTTCATATAGTCAAGAGAGGGTATTTAGTGGAGTGGACAATAAAATAAATCGGTTTACCTTTGAATGTGTGAAAGCACATTTGTCGAATGTGCACATCCGCAAACTGTTTACGCAAAAACCGAAGCACCTACTTTCTGAAATGCCGAATAAATATCGACTTTCGACATTTCCAATCACTCCACCGCTGAAACAAATGTTACCATGGGTCAAAAAGGGGACGATATTTTGGAATTTGGCGCTTCGGTTTTCGTAGTTTCGGAATTTCATGGTTTGCAGTTCGTGGCAACAGTTTCGAAGATGCTGTCATTGAACATTCAAAGGTAAACCAATAAATCATATACAAAGCACAGTGCATTGTGCTGATATGAAATAACATGTATTTATTAATTTATTCATGCATGCCTGCGTGGAGTTTTGTTCTTTGACATATTAATTGTAGAGTACTGTCTGCAAATATTCCTCAAATCTCAGCCTTATTTTGTAGTACAGATAGGGAATAGGGAGCGCTGGTACAGGATTACAGATGCAAAACTGCACTGTCATGCAGGGTGGCTCGAGTACAAAACTGCCTTGCATACCACCCCCCACCCCCAGTTTTGAGACTATGCGGACTGAATATGGAACTGTAATGTATGTAACAACAGCTTATTATATGTGTGAGACCTGAAAATGTGTCACTTAACTATGAAAATTTCAGTCCAATTTATCACTCAAGTAGCAATTTCTGAAATTTGCAGTGATGTGATGCATAATAAAAGCCTTTTGTGCTTTGGCTTCAGCTGCCCTGCACTGCATGGTTGTGGTGCTGTGTGATCCATTGTCATGTAGCCTATATACTAAATCCAAGGTTATTGTACCTCAGAGTAGTTGAAATACACTAATACAACATAAACCTCAGACTTGGTCTATATTCCCCAAGGTTAGCATGCAGCCTCACCATTCCAAGGGTTAAAGTAAAAGTTCTAGGAATTACAACTGGCAACAATAAATTACAGTAAAAGTATGAAATTCTGAGACACATCAGTGGAAGTCCCAGAAGAGCCATACTGAATTTGTGAAAATAGGGACTTGTATGCTAAACCTGAGACCACTGTGTCTTGGAGTATTGCCTTTTTTCTGAGGTACAGTAATCTCAGATTTAGTGCATGTGTGTGTGTGTGTATATGTCTGTCTCTATATATCATTGATATTTTAATACACAGTAGTGGTGTTGGGGGCACAGGGGGGAGGGGTGGCACTGTCCTTCTGAAAAAATGTTTTTTTCATTTTTTTTAATTCCAGGAGTCAAAGTTAGAAGTCTTGGAATTATAATTGGGAGCCATGTACAATAAATTCATATTCTATCAGTGTAATACATGACTGTACCACATGACAGGCAAATAAAAAGCAGATTGAAAACTCAAACGTGTGAGAGTGGTCAGCCATATTTCTTCCAACACATGTCTTCTGTACATGCCTTAGTTCTTAGGGTGGTACTAGGCTATCGGCCTTAGGGCCTATACAAGCCTAACAATAACAATTCCCTGGCTATTTCTTCCCACACTATTTAATTCCCTGGACCCCTGTCTAGCAGGGTGATTGACATGATCCCCAGGGTGAATTTCCTTTCTCCCATCCAGTCGTCAAGGCTCCTTTTGAAGAGGGCCAAAGAGGTGCTCTGCTTGACAAGTATGGGTAGTCTATTCCAGAGTCTGGGGAGTCTCTGGGTCAGGAACCTATCCCTCCAGCATGTCTTGTTTATTGTGATGGCAAGGTTTAGATCCCTGGAGCATGTGGCTCTGAGGGATTGGGATTTCTTTATGTGTAGCATGTTCAACAGCTCTGGGTTTGACATGGCCTTGTATGTTAAGCAGAGATCGCCTCCGAGTAGACGATATGCAACAGAGTATAACTGGAGTTTTTTAAGGTGGTCAGCGTAGGGCATCTGCTTTAGCTCAGGTAGTGAGGTATTTCTGAAGTCTTTCCAATTGTTGCACATGTCATGAGAGGTACATACCAAACGGGCATTATATGCTATAATGGGTCTAATGAGGGATGAGTACAGTGGGACAATGACCTCCTTTTTTCTGGATGAAAAGCCCTTAGTGATGAGGTGTGCCACATAGAAGGATTTCCTGACTGTAGTGGCAATGTGGTTATCGAAGGTGAGACCACTGTTCACCTGTGTCCATAAGTCTCTTATCACACTTTTGGTGTTTAGTGTACTGCAGCATGCAGCTCATTCATTTGGCACAGGGTTGATATTTTAGAGAACAGGCATATACTCTGCATGTATAACAGTATATGAGAAGCATTCTTGGTTTCATTATAAGCTCTGCTCATATTCACTGCATTAAGTGTCTACTGTGTAATCGGGACCTGGGGGAACCTACAGTCTATAGCAGACATCACACACACACACACAGACACAGACACACACACACACACACACATACACATACAAACACACACATGCTCAATACTAGCTCTTGTGTTTCAGAATGGAAACTTGTCGGCATTACAGTCCTGCACAAATATTACATAAACATCACTTGCACAGGAATACAATGACATGGCTGCCATGTGCAGTGATACCATGATGGTGAAATCCATTATCACTTTTTCTGAAGTCCCAACAAGGACAGGTTCATTAGATTGTTGATTTTGCATACTGAGGAATGATGGGAGTACAGTCAAAAGCCATACAACTACAGCATCTCACTGCACAGCATAATATAATAATAAAATAGTTTGCCACACTTAAAAGTCATCAAGTGGGAGATGATTCTTTGTAATGATGTGGGACTGTGCCAACTGCTTTAAATTCTAAGTAGTAGTCTCAGCAGCTGGAGTGTCTGACATTCTACCATGTAAATACTGCAGCAACCACATGTTGTGGCTGTACTGCATATTAGATAACACTTTATTATACGAGTGCCACATCTTTAAAGTTTCAGTCCTTTTCTTAATACTGTTTGCATGTAGGCCTGAGGCAGTTGATATTATGCTGCTGGGGATAGGAGTACAATACTTAAAAAGACGGGTCTATATTAGATCCACGAATGCTTAAATGTTCGAATCTCTAAAGGCCGACCTTTAGAAATCGAACAGTTAAGCGTTCAAAATTCTATAAAAATTAAAAAAAAAATCACGACTCAAAAAAAAAAAATGGGTTTAAGCAGGGGGGTAAGCCCCCCTCCACCCCCCACAGTGGGGGCTGCACCCCCACACCCCCTACTTAAAAATACCAACTCCAAGATCACGCTACACTGTAGGGAATGGGAAATTTCCCATTTCTGCACTGTAGTTCACTGAAGTGGATCTCAGAGTTGGTATATTTAAGTAGGGGGGGGGTGCAGAGGGGCTTGCCCCCCTGCTATAACCCTTTTCTTGTATTTGTTTTTTTTTTTAATTTATTTTTTTACAACTTCAATCGTTTAACTGTTCGATCTGTTAAGGTTGACCTTTATAGATTCGAACATTTAAGCGATTGTCGTTGTAATATTTGTCTTTTCAGCTTTTCCCGGTTAGGGGTTGCCACAGCAGAACTCTGGTCCACTAATTATTGGCAGTCAATTTTTATGGTGTCGAGTTGCCAGCCCGACGCCCAACCTTCAGCGAAGGCACGTCCATTCACGCATGTCTTTCGGAGGCCACTCGACTGCGGGGAGGACATGCAGAAGGCACTCCAGCGGAGAATCAAACAGGAGAACCTCTTGCTGTAAAGGCAACAATGCTACCGCTGTACCACCATGGCTTATAGACCCAAAAAGACAGATATGTGTTAGTAGAGTAATCCAGCTACACAAGAACGAAACCTTTGGTACACTGAATGCAGCTAATTACTTTCAGTGCTATGTGTCAGGTCATGTGAAAGATGCATATGCTTTGTATTAGTGTTAAACTATGCAGAGGTAGCTAGAACTATGGGAAAATTATGGTTGTAGTGCAGTACAAACACTATATCCACACTGGATAATAGGCAATATACATATACTTTCCTGCCTTGATTATCAACAGTAAAAACTAGATGTATTTTTATATGATTATATATACTATAGATATAACTAAAGATATATATATATATATATATATAGATATAGATATAGATATATATACATACATACACGTGTGTATGTATCAATATAAATATATATAAATAAATATATATATATATATATATATACATATATATATATATATATATATCTACACACACACACACACACATATATATATATATATATATATATATATATATACACACACACACACACACACACACACACACACGTATATATATTTATATATACGTGTGTGTGCATTCAATGTATATGAGGATGTATATTTATGCATGTATGTATTTTTATTCTGTATTTCTAACTTTTTCAAACAACTTTTCAAAAATCATTTTACAAGCATTTAAAATTAAATATTTAAGCAGGAATTTAAAATAATCTTTCCCTAGCTAAAGTAATATCTGTTGGCAAATGGCAAGTTCAAAGAAAACATTTCAAAGCAGTGCCATTGAAAAAAAAAAAAAAGAATTCTAATACCAGTGATTAAATATTTACAAACTTCTTGAATTTGTGGATGATTTAGTAGAAACAAAGCCATTACTGAAAATGGAAATGAAGACTGTATCCATTTATGACACGTATAACAAATATTACAGACTGCAAATTTAATTCCAGAAATCAAACATGGGTAGCCAGATAAATGGGTCAAGAAACATGATTAATAGGGTAAACTTGTTCAGTAATAAATTAGAGCATCTCTAATTCAGTTTAGCCACAAGTGCTGCAACTTGTTAAATTATAATTTGTGATACTCATAAACATTTTTTTCCCTGTATGCCTTTGCTTTTTGTCTGCCCATCTATTAGTAATACCCATCTGTTCCCTATTAGTGACAATGCAATCACTAACTTTGGTGATAGTCAGCCAGAGTAATTTGTCATCCAGGCAGGCTGAATGCTATTTCACCTTGGGCATTTGTAGACCATCAGCTTTCTTTTCTGCCTATTATGCTTTGCCAGTCTCATGCCACATTGCATCCTGAAAGGCAGCCCGAGGATTCAAAGGAGAAAGCCAATATTACCATTGACCCTCATCTGCAGCCGTAAACAGGCAAATGTTTGACCATTCTCCTCACTAATGCCAGTCCTGTATGTCTGTGGACCCATAGGAACATTAATAAACATTAAGTAATTAACATTAATTAACATTAATACACACAGCTAAGCATTTCCTATTAGTCCTTAATCTATTCATCCATCAGGTGGGTGGCATGAGCACACCTATCTCCTTCCCCATGTGGATATTTGCTCTCACACATATGCTAAGAAATACATAGGTGATATCAAATGCACAGGCCTACTCTTGCATGATAGAGAGCAGGCAAATGGAACCACCTCCCCTCCCCCCTCCCCCCTCGGATGGGATGACCAATGGCAGCCTAACAGTCTCATCCCCACTCAATGGATCTTCCAGAACCCAAGTCAAGGTCACCTGGGTCATAGGGTTTCAGCTCTCTGTTGCATTTTCAGACATAGATAGAAAGATATGACAAAATTTGCAGAGCTCATACTACAACATGTTGATTTTAAATAATATTGCTAATCTTTTGTTTTTTAATTTCAAAAAAATATATATGATTTCTGAATGACAAAGTATATAAAATACACCTTGGATATTTAACTGCTTGAAAAATCTAACCATAGTGTCACAAAAATTTGTCACAGTGTAACTTGATACATGAAGATCTATCAATTTTCCTGTATCTGCACATCTGCTGTGGTCTGTGTCACACATATCAACCTGGAAGCATAAAAAATCCGGACTAAGGCCCATGAAAAGTAGATAAAACTGGTCAAAACTCTGGATGCTGATTAAGATAAAATTTGCATGCATAATTATGTAACCCCACCCGCTCCAATGGAACGTTGAGACATCAGCATTCAAATGCAAATTGAAAAACTGTACCAAGCGAAAAATACTATAAACTGAAAAAACACAAACGTACTGAAAAAACGGCTCTTGATAGTTAAACAGTTCCTGATGTATAACAGGTCAGTCGAACTGAAATGAGCACTCTCAGTAATATTTCCAAGTGATCAAGCTAATTTGGTCAAAACTATTATTGACCTTAAATTATTTTTAAGGAAATTGAATTTAACCATGTTTTTTGGTAGTGACAATGTAGAAACTAATAACTTGCATATACCTAGTACATTCATACCACCCATGCATCCTGTATTGAATTTATTTGAGAAAATGTGTGAGAATGACTTTAGAAACATGTTACACTTAAATGTGAACAACACTACATCCACTAATATTTCTATTGCAGAAAGGACATCTTTACAGTCACTAAAAGAAACCAGGGTTAGATTTCTACAACCAGATAAGGGTGGTGGTTTAGTCATCATGTCTCAGCAACAGTACATTGAAAAAATGTTGTTTACACTCAATGGTGCAGCATATCAAGAATCATCTAAGAATGAATTAAATCAAGCTTTTCATATCATAAAGTCCTTACTCAATGATTTTTTCATTGAAGGAAGAATTGACTTGACAACCTTTAATTATTTAACCATGCTTACACCGAGAATACCTGTCCTCTTTGGTATACCTAAGATTCATAAATCTTTGATTGATCCACCCATGAGACCATTAGTTGACGCACGTAACAGTATGACGTATCCTTGTGCTAAAATGATAGATACTATCTTGCAAAAATACGTATCCAAAGAAAAAGCTATATGCAAGGATTTGTGGTCCTTTTTACACCACATTAATAATCTTGAATTTAGGGACACATTTTTTAGCTGTAGATGTAAAAGATTTATATACCTGTATACCACACACTGAAGGTATAGAATGGGTATGTTTCATTTTAAGGAAACATGGTGCGTCGCAGACTGAAATCAAACTAATAGAGGAAATGTTAGATATAGTTTTGTCTTACAATTATTTTACTTTTGATAATAAGATTTACCTGTAGAAAATAGGCGTAGCCATGGGGTCACCGTGTGACGGCAGTTTTGCCAATTTAGTTATGGCCTATTGGGAACAAGAACTAGCAAGCAGGAACATCAATACCATGAGTACAATTAAATATTATACACGATTCTTGGATGACATTTTCATTCTATTAGATGGTGATGAGAACTTGGCAACGGAAGTAGTATCATTATTCAATGCCAGTTCTGATTTTTTAGTTTTTACATCCACATATAGTGATGACAGGATAACATACTTAGACGTTGACCTCTGTAAAGACCTGACCAACAAGGTCTTTTATGCTAACATACACAGAAAGGAAACATATTTGAATACTTTTTTACATTACACCAGTAGTCGTCCTTTCT
Organism: Protopterus annectens; assembly: GCF_019279795.1. Lineage (NCBI taxonomy): Eukaryota > Metazoa > Chordata > Ceratodontiformes > Protopteridae > Protopterus > Protopterus annectens. The sequence continues at coordinate 759,252,188 of NC_056743.1, read as the reverse complement.
ACCAGAAGAAATCTGTAGTTAAAGGTCAACTAGTACGTGCAGCTCGAATGGTCTCTAGGAACAATGATTTTCACAATGAATGTCAACTTTTAAGATCCATGTTCATAAGTAGAGGTTACCCTAAACAATTCATTGACAATTTAATTCAAGAAGTAACTACCAAAAGAGAGATGGGTATGTACCAACCCATTCTTGGTGTCTCTACACAGCAAGTAGAGACAGGTCGCAACACTGATTTTTCATCTATAAAACTAGCTTTCATCAACCCTTTCAGTGCAGATAGTGACATCATCACCTTAATCATGAACAAAAATTGGAACATCATTACCAACGATAGTGACACTAATAAAAAACTTCCATCCAAACCAAAAATTGTTTGGAAAAAAGGGAGAAATCTCAAGCAAATTACACAAAGTGACACCAGAATATTACATTGGCGGAAAGGTATGTTCCAATGTAACGTGTAATTATTGCTCACACATGAATACAGGTGAATGCTTTACCATCAGGAATGTCACATATCATGTAAAACATAAATTCAATTGTCAATCATCAGGTGTTGTATATCTCGCCCAGTGTCAACTATGTCCTGCCTTTTACTTTGGGAAGACGGACAGGAAGTTGCGTAAGCGAGTGTACGAACACCTGTACGCCATTAAGAAAAATAAAACGGACAATGCTCTAGCTAAACATGTCGCTGAAAACATTAGTCATACCTTTTTGTTTAGAGCAGTTGACATGGTAACATCAGATAGTCGTGATGGGCCCAATCAAGTATTATTAGAAGTCTTGGAATTGTACTGGCAGATACGTTGCTTTGCCAGTGCACCTCCTGGATTGAATGAAATATGTTCCCTTTACCCTATTTTGAAGTTAAGGAGCTTGTGCCGTTAAATACATGTATTAATTATTCGATTCACATCATCGATATTTAGGTATTTTATTTTGTTTTTAGAATAACACTATACACACCATAGTTATAGTAATTTTTGTTGATACATTCAACATTTTTCAATATTTTTCATATATCTCTTCATTATAGTATACGTACTTTTGCATGAGTAAAGTAATTTAGTAGTGTAACACCTGTAATTATTGTACATATTTATTTACATTCCGCTTGGTACACCCACTTGGGTGGGGTAACATTGAATTACAGCACGATTTATCAGCATACATATAAATGAAATATAATAAAACAATAATTTCTATGTGTAGACATGTGCCAATACCCATTTGATTAATTAATTAATACTTCTGTTCGGAAAATTGGTTATTTTTAATTTTAGTACACATTTAAGTAACATTTATCCACAGTTTTTTTAACTTGTTATTATCACGTTACATACTGTATTGCATACATTTACTTGCGTATTAGAGTGATTGTGTAATCAGCGATTTTCATCTTCTAGCAAGTTTGCAATGTTACATTTGTGACACTTTCAAGATCGTTGCAATAATGCATCACAGTGGCCTATCGGTACTTGTACAACAACTGATTATATTTATTTTTAATTTCACTACACATTGTTAGTAACATTCATCCACAGTATGACCGTAACTCGGTATTATCATGTACATACTGTATTGCATATATTTACTTGCGTATTAGAGTGATGCGTAATTAGTGATTTTTAGCTTTTAGCAAGTTTGCAATGTTATATTTGTGATACACTTTCAAGATCGTTGTAACAATGCACTGTAGTGGTCTATTTTTTTGTACAACATGGATTGATAAGCGATTATCAGTAACATGAATTCTTCAGGGGTCATTTATTATTGAATAATATGTAATTGATTTACTTGCTTGAACCATCCGGCACCTTTAGTGAACTACATGAACGATCGCAATTGTAAGAAGCACTATATATTATTGCAATGCTTTATTTAATTACAGTACATGAAATATAACCGAATTTGATTCTTGCTGAAAGGTTTGTTACTGCTGTTTTCTTGTAGTTTATATATGTTGCATATTATTTTAAAAAGGAAGCACATTTTACTACCTGTTTTAAACCATTTTTTAACTAATGCACAGTTGTTATTGTTGCTTAGCAACGGCGTTGTATTTTGGCGCCAAAATTAGCTTTTAAAACCTTGTTGTTTTACAGTTCTGGTTGTCTGAAGAAGTCCCACAATCCGTGAGATGAAAAGCGCTTTACTTTACGTCTGGTAATAAAATGTTTTTCAGAAACGGTCGTTTTCATGTTGGTTCGTACTTGTGGATAACTTGTGGATAATATTACTGTTTATTAGAGTGCGCGTTTCAGTTCGGCTGAACTGTTATACATCAGGAACTGTTTAACTATCAGGAGCCGTTTTTTCAGTACGTTTGTGTTTTGCAAATTGAAAAAACTGACAGAATATTAAAAAAAAAGAAAATATAACCAGAACAATTTCAAACACAAGAGCATGCAACTAATTCCTAAATATTCAGAAATATCCCTGGGTGTGCCACTGAAATCATAACAGTTTTAATTTGTAACAAAACAGTGAGCACTAAACAAGATCTTCACCTTATAGACACAAAGTACAGGGTTTAATCCTCACCTTAAGAAGCAGAGCTAGATTTAAAAAGGTTGCTTGTGGTCATTAGCCTAGTCCTTACCTATGAATCTGTTCTTTTATTCTGTCAATGTCTCAAGAAGTTAACAGTACTGATATTTTAAAAGTGTACCTGATTCTCCCTGGTTGGTTGAATGAGCTTTGGGCAGTTGAGCGGTGAATGCAAGCAAATTCCATTTTGTACTCACAAACACTTAGTGCTACCCCCCCCCCCCCACTGACACCCATCACTTAAAAATGGACACATCTCTCAAAAATGCTGCCCCCCCAAGCCAGCTGTTCTCCCCAAAACTATTAAAAATATTGTTTTTAGATTAGCAGTAGTGCATCTGTTGTTAAAGACATTCATTTAGACCGTTCTAGACATAACATGACCTGTAAAAAGCCATGTTCATATGATGCTCAAAAAAAGGTACTCTGTAGAGTACAGAAAATATGCTTGGCTATACCCTTGGGATACTTTACCCAGAGTAAAAATACACGTTCCTTCATTTCCTCAGCCACTATACATTTTTGTCTTATTAAGCATTAGCAAACTTATTTAACCAACATTTTATAAACTGCACAACCTGCCAAAGCAGTTTTTATTACAAAGTAACTGGCCCTACTATGTATAATTAATCCCTATATTCAGAAATCATGTCCTCCCTAAAAGTCTACAATAAATGATGCACCCAGGGTTGCCTCAGAACTTAATCTCCTGGACGTGTGGATGTTAACTTGATTAACAAATTGCTAAAGAAGAAATAGACTAGCACAGCATCTTGTTAACTTACATTTTCACATCTTCTTGTTCCATTTTTGCAGTCTTGATAATTATTTGGAAAGCTTCTTTAAATTAATGGGGATATCCTGATGATTACAATATGCACATGACATGTAGAATATAGTTTTGTAAAATGCCCAGTGAATATCCTGCTCAACTTGGAGAAACTACTCTTCACACTATTGTGCTAATTGGAAAGGATGCTGCTAAAACTGTTTCTTACAAGAGTAGTCACTGTGCATTTCAGAAAATCTCATCAGACCTGACACTTGGGTTTGGAAATACTGAAACAGTAACAAATACAACAGTCATATAAACATTTGTAAGTGAGAGCCACTGCCAGCTCACTGGTGACTGTGGCCATAAATAACTTATTTCTCCACGTAGCCGTCAACCTTTTATCTGTAAAACGTGGAACACTACCTTTTATAATGTGGAACAAATAGACATAATGTGGAACACTTACTGACAGCTTACTAATTACTGACAGCTTACTAATAACTTCAGCTAGAAAGCTCACAAGATGATTAAAATGTGTTAGTTTACACTTATAAAACACTGTCTATTAATGAATTAATATGATTCAGTATTAATTACAATGGATATCAGTTTAAAAAGTACTTAATAGTGAATCTATAACAAACCTTCTCAGTGAGGAATGGTAAGGAACATGTTTTTTTTTTTAAGAGTCCAAATGAGGAACGTTCCTCATAATGATGTACACTTCAGAGGTATGCATAAAAATAATTCTCAAAAATGCCCATCCGCTCTAAGGGTGACCCAATTCATTGCTATCATTTATTTTTAATTTCTACTTGATATGTACAGGTTCCAACCAAACGCTACATGGTGTTACATATCTTGGCTTCTCCACTTCACTTATTCAATACCAGTCAAAACATATAAAGCAATGATCACCAGTGTAATAAACAACCTAGCAATGCTACAGTTATTATAAATAATGATCTTAGAAAAAGCAAAATAAAAATATTCCCACAAGCAGACATTACTCTCTGCCTGAATTATCTTACACCTCCAAACACACAGATGGACTGCTGGATCAATTAGCCAGTTATTGGTAATGGTCAACACACTGGAAGTTGAACAGACAACCAAAGACTATTTGTAGGCTTCTAGGCCCCCAAGCCTTTCTGTGTTGGAGGGAAGCCTTCTAGCTTAATTTTGTTTCTTAGAACTAGTCAGTTTTTGTTTCAGCACTTGTTCAGAACTTATTGTAAGCACTAAATAATCTACAAATTACTACAGCACTCAACCTTCCTCACTGTCTAGAGGAAAACAGTTTCTAGTACTTAACAAATAAACACCTATCCAGGCATGTCTAAGGGTCAGCCCCCGGTGTTTCCTCCTGTCTACCTGATGAATCTGGGCATCTTGGGGCAATGCAGTAATTGCCTCATGTACACAGGCAACCCTCTCCTCCTACCACCCAAAAATACAACCTGTGAGAGATGCACTTATATAGCCAAACTGGAAGCAAAGTTCTCTTCACCCAAGACTGGACTAGACAGTCAAGATGAGAAGGTAAACACTTGCACCACACCACACTCAGCACATAGTCCCTCAAAACCTACACCACCAAAACACACACATAGAAACACAAAACACACACCTACATTCGTGGAGGCTCTCAGTAAAAACCTGCCCAAGTAACAGGGACCTCCAAAGCAGAAACACAAACAACCTCCACCCCCCCAACACAACCCAAATGACACATAGCCCACAAACTCAGTGTGCCACTCAACCACAGCCCATAAAGCATAACAACATACCCAACACTCTAGTCATAGGTGACTCTATAGTCAGGCACACTGATGTTCCACTCACCAGGCTAAACAAGGAGAAAGTTACTGTCAGCTGCCTGTTGGGTGCCAGGATCCACCACATAATGCATTCACTCAGGTCACTCCACAACAAGTACAAATATGACTCTGTCATTGTCCATGTTGGTGTGAATGACCTGAGATGAACCTCCTTGGACTACATGAAAAGGGACATGGAGGAGCTGTCCAATCTTGTAGCCCAGGCAGGTATGACCCTAGCCCTGAGTAGCATCCTGCCATCACCCAGAATGATACCACAGTACAAGGACAAAATGATTGACTTCAACAATTGGCTAAGCTTCTGGTGTCATTATAAGGGGATCCAGTATCTGTCTGCCTGGGATGACATCATCGACAAGACGCAATGCTTTGCCAGAGATGGCTTGCACCTGTCACCCCTGGGATTCCGGATACTGGCTAAGGCTCTAGCCACCCCTATTAGTGCCTTTTTTAGGCAAGGTTAAAATGACAAATTCACCACCCTAACAGGTACAGGCAAGAAGAATCTGAGGGTATTGCTACTCAATGCTAGAAGTCTAAACCTCAAAATGCACTCTCTCGTGGCACTCCTTAAAATGGAGAACATTGACATCTGTGCAGTGACAGAGACCTGGTTCAAGGATCCAGAGAGTACCCCTGCATTACCAGGCTATAATTCATACCACACCTTTTGGCCACCTAACCTGGACCAAAACATTAAAGGCGGAGGCGTGTCCATATTCATTAAGGATATCCACACCTCCAGGCTAGTTGCTCAGCATAATGCATCCAAGATTATCCTAGTGCAACTAACTCTGGGCAAGACTGGAATCCAAATTGTAGCTTGCTACAGAACCCCCACCATGTCCCAGGATTCCCACTCCTCATTTCTATATACACTGGAAAATATAAGGGTACAACCTAACACCCTAATAATGGGCGATTTCAACTACCCTACCATTAACTGGGAAATCTACTTATGTACCAACTCTTGTGCTCAACGTTTTCTGGAATTCATAAATTCCAGTGCCATGGATCAACTTATCCACACCCCCACCAGGGCAGCAATATCCTAGACCTGGTTATTACCAACATGGGCAACTGATGCTCCACACCAGAGGTCAATTCCTTGTTGGTCAGATCCGACCATAAGCTAATCACCCTAGACATCCACATCCCTCCCCAACCCCACATTAGGGAAACCACAGTAAAAAATTTCTCCAAAACCAACTTCACGCTTCTTAAGACAGAAGTGGCAAACTTCACGACACCCATGCTGATGGACAACAGAGGTATGACTGCTGAATCCTACAAAAATGCACTTTATAAGCACTTACATGAGTGCATGGATCGTGCAATCCCTAACAGAACCAAGATGCTATCCTTCAAAAAAAGGAAGCCAATCTGGTGGTCCCCTGCCATAAACAAACTCTACAACAGAAGAAAGAAACTGTTGCAAAAAAGAGTAAAATCCCATGATTGGAGAAACTCCCTGGTCAGCTTCAGTAAGAAGCTGAAATCCCTCATAAAATCCTCCAAAGCTAGTTATGAAAACAAAATCACCACTGACTCTAAAGACAACCACAAAGCATTCTATAGGTATGTCAAGAATCTCAATGGCAACACTCAGATCTACTCTGAGTTACAGCACAATGGCACTAAATATACAGAACCAACGGATATTGCCAACATCCTGGCAGATAGGTTCAGTGCTAACTTTACCCCTCTGTCATCCCCTAAAGGGCCCATCTCTATACCAGAAGAATGCAAAGTTCCTGTAATCATGGCTGCACAGGTAAAAAACACACTATCCAAAGCCAAGAACACAGCATCCATGGGACCTGACGACATCTCAGGCTGTGTTCTACATGAACTACAGAACGAACTGGCACCCCACCTAAGTACCATGTTCAATCATAGCCTCACCTCAGGCTATGTGCCCACTGAATGGCGCACAGTGACAGTTATCCCACTCCACAAAGGGGGAGCCACTACAGACCTCGAAAACTACCGCCCCATTAGCCTAACGAGCCTGGTCTGCAAGGATATGGAGCGTATCATCATAGAACTTATAAACAATGACATTGGTAATCTCCAAACTCAGGACCCCACCCAGTTTGGGTTTGTAAAAAGCAGATCATGTCTCCTAAACCTGATAGACTGATTTGAAGCAGTCACCAAAGCCGTAGATGAGGGTAAGGTGGTTCACACAGCCTATCTAGATCTTGCCAAGGCTTTTGACACCATCCCCCACTCTGGAATTATAGATAAACTCACTAAACTAGGTATAAATCCCTATGTCACAAGATGGGTTGCCAACTGGCTCACTGACAGAACCCACACCGTGAAAGTAGCAGACTCCAAATCCAGCTTCAGACCAGTGACAAGTGGAGTACCACAGGGTTCAGTCCTAGGTCCTCTCCAGTTTGCTATCTACTTCTCTGAAGTACAGGCCAACACAGAAGGTCTTTGGCTAACGAAGTTCGCAGATGACTGCAAACTAGGAGCCATAATCAAAACTCCAAAAGATGTGGGCATCCTACAAAAGGGCCTTGCTGAGACAGATGCCTGGTGTCAAAGCCATGGCCTCAAGCTCAATGCCAAAAAGTACATTGTCATTCCCTTTGGTAAAAACTCAGTATCCATGAACTACAATATAGGTGGTAGTCTAACACCAAAAGTGTGATAAGAGACCTTGGGACACAGGTGGACAGTAGTCTCTCCTTTGATAATCACATCGCCACAGTAGTCAGGAAATCCTTCTATGTGGCACACCTCATCACAAAAGGTTTCTCATCCAGGAAAAAAGAGGTCATTGTTCCCCTCTACTCGTCACTCATTAGACCCATTATAGAGTACAATGCCCCTTTTGGTATGTACCTCACAAGACATCTACAACAACTGGAAAGGCCACAGAAATACCTCACAAAGAGGATTACCAGCCTCAAAGAGATGCCCTATGCAGACCGTCTCAAAAAACTGCAGCTTTACTCCATTGCATATCGCATACTCAGAGGCGATCTCTGCCTAACACACAAAGCTATGTCAAACCCAGAGCTTTTAGACATGCTCCACTTAAAGAAATCCCAATCCCTATGAGCTACATGCTCTAGGGACCTAAACATCATCACCACAATAAACAGAACATGCTGGAGGGATAGATTCCTGTCCCAGAGACTTCCCATACTCTGGAACAAACTACCTGTCTATATCAAACAAAGCTCCTCATTACCACTCTTCAAGAAAAATCTTGATGATTGGATGGGAGATAGGAAATTCACCCCAGGGATCACTTCTGTGGCTCTGCTCGACAGTGGCACAGGAAAATAATTTTCTTGGGTGGCGAAAGCCAGGGTACCTTTGGCTAGGCTTATATAGGCCCTAGGGCCAATAGCCTAGTACCTACCTATGAACCTATATTTATTGTATTTACCTGCTGGAGGTGCAAGAGGAGCCTCAGGAAGGAGCAGCAGTAGAAGAAATAAATGTTTTCATGACCAAGACCATCCGAGAATGGGATTCACCGCTGTACAATGTCGAGTCTGTTGGAGTACACTTGTTCTACTGCCCTGAAGGGTTGCCGAATCCTGACTCCTGCCTTCTAACTAAGCTTAATAAATGCAAGGCAATTAAAAAGTATGCAACTGTAAAACAAAAAACACACTGTCTGCCGTTGTGTGTGCAGTATCATCAGACAGCTGCTCAGTGTGCTCAAATATAAACAAACTTTAAGTAAACTCACTCACACTCACTGTCAATCCAGAGCAGTTCTCAGCCAAATTATGAAAGGCTGGCAGGCTGTATACGAAGCTAACACCACGTACACCTCCGCACAATGACATTAGTCCGAAAAAAATGAAAAAAAATTTTAAAAAAGAAAAGCCTGAAAATTCTGAAATTAAGGGGTACCACTCAGGAATCATGGCACCCCACTATTTAGATCTCAAAACCTGTAATAACTGAGAGATTCAGTATGGTTGAGAGGTATGCTCCTGTTTCCTACCATATTCCCTGGGCATTATTCAGGGAAAGAGAGTAGGTTGCTCGCAATACAAATCTATCTTTTATTCTTTTCCATGACATTCCTACCTTCCCTTTCAAGTAATAACACAAATATTGTTTTAATTTTGATTAGCTAAATCTTTATTCTTCCTATCAAAAACAGAGGATTTGTGTGTTGTACCACTGCATTTGCAATATCCACATCATAGTTTGTGTATATCCTTAATGGATCCCACTGTATTTATATGGGTTATCTTTATAATTAAGCAGCAGATTAAATACATCCATATGCAGTTCTCAAACATTCCTGTAAAGAAGCCCAAATCATTTTTTTAGGACATGTCATTCCATGAATTGCAGTTTGACTTTTTAAGCAGTCCTATGCCTGTTTTCATTTAGATATCCTTTAACCAAATATAATTTTGCTGTTCATGAGTGTATACTAAGTTAACAACTACTGGGGACCCTATTAAACCTAGCCATGAATCTCAAATGTATGCGCTATTATAGACCCACCCCCCAATGGTGATTTATGTCTAGCCTTTCAAATCATGAAAATTCCAAACCCTCTTGCCTTTCTTGACCTCCTACTCCTTAGAGGTCATTTTAAGTTGTATGTGCATACTCGGATATGATTTACAGACTGCCTCTGTCTATTAGAACACAAGTGCTAGACCTGGGTGAATTACCTATTTCCTTGTCACTGGTGCAGGTCATGCTTGAATAGGGCTAGGGAAGATCCATGTTCAATAAATGGGAAGCTTGATATAGAGGAGAGGAATTCTTTGAGACACATACATATCCCTCTAACAAGTCCTATTTGTATCGCAAACTAGTTTCAAGTCCATTGATTGATTAGTTCTGATGCTATTCATTTTGCAGATATGCAAAAGGTCCAGCAGAATGGGATCCAAGGATGTCTTGTATTCCAGGCAAAGATTGCCTCTCAGCAGTCTGTAGGAAGTGTATAGCGTCAGGGCTTTATGGTCATCACACAGGACATGTAGTTTATACACTGTATTCTTTTTATAAGGAACCTCTGGATGTTCCAGTTGTTGCCAGTGCCTGGTCAGGTAGATACCAAACAGGGTGTTGTACTCAATGATGGGTCTGATGGGGAAAGAAATAAAAAAGGAATGAACTGCTTGGACCTAGTTGCCATTCTCTTGCTTATATGTTGAGCAACATAGAATGATTTTCTTACTATTTCAGACACATGTTGGTCGAAAGGCAGGTGACTATCAATGTATGCCCCAAATCTCAGACTACTTGATCTACTTTCAGGGGTGTGTTATCAATGAGCTAGCTTCCTAGGGTGGCTTTATTCAGCATTGTGTTTTTAACCATTCTTTTGGCACCAGTTGTTTGTCTATGTTACTCATTCCTGTAGGAAGTCAGTGTCTTGAGGGTATTATATGACTGCTCCAAGGTTATAGGTTCATAGGATGTTACTAGGCTATTAACCAGAGTGTCTTTACAGGGCTAGCCATTAAATACCAATATAATACTACATGACAGATATTGTCTATGCCCAAGGTTTTTCTAGCAAGGACTACCCATGTCCAGGAGAGAAGCCAGGGCAATACCCAGCAGAACTTTATTGTTTCCCATCCAATCATCCAGGTTGTGCTTAAACAGGGTCAGGGATGTGCTCTGCTTGATATTGATTGGAAGCCTATTCCAGAAGAGTGGCAACCTTTGAAAGATGTATCTGTCTCTCCAGCAGGTCCTGTTTATGTCACAGGCTAGATTGAGGTCCCTGGAATGGGTGACTGTAGTCCCATTTGACTTAAGGATGTGCAGCATTTCCATTAGATTTGGGTCATAGATAGTCCTGTAAACCAGACATAAGTCGCCTCTAAATAGTATATACTTTACTGTGTACAGTGACTTCAGTCTGTCCATACAAGGTATGTGCTGGAGACCCTGAATTTTCTTAGTTAGAAATCTCTGAGGTCTTTCAAGTTGCTACAGGTGTCTGGTATGGTACATACCAAAGGGAGCATTATATTCAATAATAGGCCTGATGATGGACGAGTACAGGGGAGTTATAACCTCTTTTGCTCTTAAGGTGATGCCTTTGCTAAGAAGGTGAGTGGTGTAGAATGCCTTGCTCACCACAGTAGACAAGTTGTGGTCAAAGCTGAGGTCACAGTCAACTTGTGTTCCCAGGTCTCTCATTACTGAATTAGTACTTAGGGCATTACTGTTTATTTTATTATCAGCAGGCACACTGCTTTTACAGAATGGAATGATGATGCATCTTTTAGCATTTAGTTGAAGACCATGGCTTTGGCACCAGTCATGGTGGCATCGCTTGAGATTCAATGATAGCAGCTAATTTGCAGTCATACACAAACTTGGTTAGCCACAGCCCCTCCATTTTTGCCTAGATTTCTAAAAAGTATATGTTAAACAAGAGTGAACCTAGCATTGACCCTTGTGAGATCCCACTGGTGACAGGTGTGTTGTTGATCTGTGAGCCAGTTTGCAATCCACCTGACAACATAGGGATTGATATTCAACTGGGTTAGTGTGTCAATGATGCCTGAATGTGGGACAGTGTGGAAGGCCTTAGCCAAGTCAAGATAGGCTGTATGCAAGGCTTTGCCCTTGTCTGTTACTCTGGTTACATTCTTAGAAAAGTCCACTAGGTTTAGCAGCCATGCCCTTCCCTTGACAAAACTAAACCGTGATGGATCCGGGGTTTGGAGGTTACCTATATCCTTATTTATGAGGTCCATGATGATTTGTTTCATTGTCTTACAGATGAGGCTGGTTAAACTTATGGGTCTATTGTTATACAGGTCTGTTGCCAAGCCCCCATTGTAGAGGGGTATAACAGTCACTGTATTCCATTAAGTGGGGACAAAGCCGGTATTGAAAGAAAACTCTGTTCTATTTAGTATACACTGTCTTTTCAAACTATGGCTAGCATAATTACTAGCTTGAATAAAAGCTGCAAGAATAATATGAAATATAAAGGGTTAATTTAGAAATAGTATCCCCCTTGTAGAGGGATAGAACAGTCACTGTTTTCCATTAAGTGGGGACAATGCCAGTACTGAAAGAATACTCTGTTTTATTTAGTATACACTGTCATTTCAAACTATGGCTAGCATGATTATTAGCTTGAATAAAAGCTGCAAGAATAATATGAAATATTAAGGGTTAATTTAGAAACAGTATAAAATGCTGAAAAATAAATAGTAGTAAGTGTGCTGGCATAGCTTAGTTAGATTTTGGCATCCATGTAAAGGAGTATGTTATTGAGAAACAAAGTCTGTAAAAATTACACAGATGGCAGCTGAAAGGACATCAACGAAGTAAAGAGATGTAACATTAAGCAAGATAAAGCTGGAACATCAGGTAGTGCTGGAACACCATGTTTCAGAAAATGCAAGACTGAGTTTTCATGGATCATCAAACTACAAAGAACCAAGGACAAGGGAACAAAGAAAGAACTGTTTTACATCAGACGTTGAGGAAAAATACCAGACCTTCTGGTATTAATGTAACTGTGCATAAACAAGCTTTGGGTATTTGCCATAGAGAGCTGACAACATCTATGTTACGTGCTTGTAGATCTGAAAAGAAAACTGTGAAAGTAAAGCATATTAATTGAAACCATTATCTTTGTGTATTTATTGTACTCAGTACAATACAGTAATAAGACTAGTTGATCACAATAAGTAATTAAATATACTTTGGTAAGCTTGCATGTAAATGCAAGTAACAGCAAGATAAACAGGAAGACGTCATGGAATTCTTCAATGGTGAGTCACAGTTGACAGACCGAATGGTTTCTTATTGTGACAACTACAGTTTCTTTTTTATTTTATTCAGTTATTATGTTCTGTTCCAGTGCAAATGTTTGCCTTCTTTTTCTGTACAGTATCCAGTAGCAGAACAGAGCCTCTCTGCAAATTCCACAGGTCTTGCACATTTCCACAGTTCAGTCTGCCAACTGTGTTTGACCCCCTTTTCAGAGAATCAACGAGGGACTTTCCACACTTTCTCGATGGAAGACAATCACCTTCCACACAGAAACTGATAATTCTCTTTTTGTTTCTCATTCTACAGCATGGATGCCATAAGACAGAAAAGTATTAAATGTAAGACTACCTTCCAGGTAGACATTAATGACAGTACAGCACATGTATGGTCAGAATTTAAAGATTGGTATAAACATAACTGTAGCACATGTAGTACTTTACTAGGTAAAGTTGATGTCAATACTTTATTGTGCAAGCCATATGAAACTGCTTTCTGTGTGCAATGTCATAAAAGTAATGGTAAACAACCAAGTGCATTATGTCTTGTCACCACATGTAAAATGTTAATTTCACAGTTACAGTATTAGTCAAGTCAGTTATTTACAAAATCTTCTGTACATCTTGCTAGACAAAAGTGGCATAAAACCACTGCACATTGCAAAACATATAAAAACAGAAACGAGGTTCATAATGAACTGACAAAAAGATTTAATAAACTTCTAAGACACAGTCAGAGAGAGTTCAAAAAGTTCAGACAACATATGCAAACACTTTTTCAGAAGTGCATACGAGCTTTAAAGTCAGCAGAACAGAATACTAACAAATATAATCTGGTTAGTAAAGAGTTAAAACAACAGCAGTTAACTACACTGATCAGATAGTGCTAAAACACCACGTTTCAGATAATGGATTATCAAACTACAAAGAACCGAGGACAAGGGAACAAAGAAAAACTGTTACACAAAGAAAACTGTTTTACATCAGACTTTGAGAAAAATATTAGACCTTCTGGTATAAATGTAACTGTGCAAAAACAAGCTTTGGGTATTTGCCATAGAGAACTGGCAGCATTTGTGTTACATGCTTGTAGATTTGAAAAGAAAAATGTGAAAGTAAAGTGTATTAATTGAAACAGTTATCTTCGTGTATTTATTGTACTCAGTACAATACAGTAATAAGACTAGTTGAGCACAGTAAGTAATTAAATATACTTTGGTATGCTTGCATGTAAATGCAAGTAACAACAAGATAACAGACAGGAAGTCATCATAGAATTCTTCACTCAGCCTGGGGTTGAATAGAGTGGCTAATGGAGTAGCTAGCTCTTGTTTTAGAACATTAGGAATGCAGTCCAGAATGTCATCTGATCTCATGGAGGCTGTGTTCTTAAATTTGGAGAGAACACTGATGACTTGCTTTTTGGAGATGTAGGGAGGAGGAAATGATGAAGACATGGTTTGCAGTATTCTTGTGGGGGATGGGGAGTGAAATTTTCACCAAACCTGTCTAGCAGGTTTGCAATTTCTTCAGGGTCATTGTGTGTGATCCCATTCACAAATAGTTCAGCACACATCTGGGTCCTACCTTTTAGGTTGTGGAAGTAGCTGAAAAAAGCCTTATAGTTATACTTGGCAATGGTTGCTAAATTTTTCTCATAGCTGCTCTTTGAAGTTTTTACGAGTTGTCTTATTTGCTTATTTAGGCGGAGGAGGGTGCTCTTCCAGTTCTGGGATCTCACTTTTGTACTTTTAGACAGCAGCTTCTTTCACTTATTGTATAATTTATCAATGCTAGATGTCCACCAGGATGTTTTTTTTCTTGAGGATCTTGCTTTAATCCTATCTAGCACTGCTGTGTCTATACATTTGTGTAGATGTTTATACAGGGCATCAGTGTATACCTAAGTATAGCTGTCAATGCCATCTGTGGGTATTAGAGCTCAGAGGTTGATTATACCTTCCATTTGGAGGGTATAGTTAGCTTTGGTGAAGTTTTTTAGCCTCACTTCTCCTTTGGGGAGTTCTGGTGCTATTGCTACTTCAAAATCTTCAAAATGACTGATTTTTGGTTAGATTTAACCAGTGCAGGCCCTACACTTGAGGTGTTGCATCAGTCACACATATTGATGAGGACCAGGTCTAGAATATCCATGCCCTTTTGTGGGGTGGTGCACTATTTGTACCAGGGCATCTGAGTTAAAGACCAGGAGCTTTTGTGAAAATGAGTTTGGGCTCATATAAGTTTCCCAATTAATGGAAGGATAGTTGAAGTCACCCATGACTAGGATGTTAGGCTGTACCTTAACTGTCTCAAGTAGGTCTAAATAAGCTGTGTGAGCATCTTGGTTCATGAAAGGGGACTTGTAACTGATGATGACATGGTAATTTGGACTTGGAGTAGTCCCATACAGTTTTCTAGGCTAACCAGTCTAGAGATGTAATTATCTTTAATGAATAAAGATATTCCACCTCCTTTGGTTCTCACACGTTCAATTTGTTATTTGAAAGCATGGAAAACATTGTAGTCTTACAAGGCCGGTGTACTTTCTGTGGCCTTGAGCCAGGTTTCTGTGACTGCACAGACATCAACATCTTCCAGGGAGAGGAGTGCTTCAAGTGAGTGCAGTTTTTGATTTAAACTCCTAGAGTTTGGCAGCATAACCCTTAGTTTCTTTGTGTTTGATATTTTCATGTCTGGAATTTTGTTGGTGTGACCTTGCCTAAAAAGGCATTATGGCGGAGGCAAGTGTTTTCGCCAGCAACCAAAAGATTAAAGGTGCCAGGTGAAGACCATCTCTGGGAAAGCAGCCTGGTATATCCACCATGCTGTCCCAGGCTGACAGAAACTGGTTCCCCTTAGAATGACACCAAAAACTAAGCCAATTATTGAAGTTAATCATTCTCTGTTTATATTATGGTATTATCTTAGGCAAGGATAAAATACTGCTCAAATTTAAGGACATATCCACCTGAGGGACACATTCAGAAAGCTCAATCCTGAGGTACATCTCAAGTTGTTCAAACCAACATGAACTATTACAGAGTCACAACTGTACTTCTTGTTGAGAGACTTGAGTGCATGTGTGATCAGGTGAATCCTTGCACCAGACAGACAGCTGACAGTAACCTTCGCCTTATTCAACATGGTGAGTGGGGCATCTATATGTCTCACTGTAGAGTCATCTATAACTGAAACATTTGGAATAGATGTGCAGTGCCTACATGGCTTATTTGGTGAGACACTGGTGCTAGTGTTTTGTGTGTATTGGGTGCTTAGGGTGTAGTGTTAGGTGTAGCATGTTTGTGTTTTGGAGTCTGTGGTGTTAAGGTAGGTGTCTGGAGGGTGCCTCTGCATATGAAGGTTTATCTGTTGGGTGCATATTACAAATAGGAATCATGGTGGGTGAAAACCTGTTTAGTGTTGCTGTTCTGGGTGTGAGACAGCAACAATTCCAGATTCTTAGTGTAGGAGCATCTCTTGCAAATTGTGCTGGAGTGATTTAAGAGTAAGGGGCTGTCAGTGTACATGAGGCAGTTGCTATACTGCCTTAAAAAGGACATGTCCACCAGGCTGGCAGAAGAAACAAAGGGGGAACAGACAGTCCCATAAGGCAAGGTTTGAACCTGGTATCTCAGCAGGTAAGGAGAAGATGATGGGGTTATCAGGCAGGGAGCTATTTTAGGGTGACTGACCTATGGGGGTGATCTGATGTCAATAGGCAAGAGTTGAAATCTCTTCTGGGTGGTTCAATGAACATCTCAGAGTTATTCAAGAACTGCTCTGCTAGACAGCAGCCACTTCTAAGGGAAAATACTTCTACTGTCGCTATTGCATCTATAACTGCCAAGAATGACCTCCTCTGAGGGGTGGTGACTGATGGTGCACTATTCACAAGCAAGAGCAACGCAGCTAATACAAAGAAACCAATTAAAAAGCTCAAACTGAGCCCTGCACCAATGAAATAGCTCAAACTGAGCCCTGCACCAATGAAATAGCTCAAACTGAGTCCTGTACCTGTAACCGTCAGTTAGATAGTCCTACTGTACACTCCTGCCATGAGGGTAGAGGGGGACTCCTCCAAAAAAGATGTCCTTATTTTCAGTGCTCAATCTACAAACAGAACTGAATTCAGCTGGTCTGAATCTATACTACGACCAACAGAAGTGCAATGGAACAGCAGAAAAAAGCAGGATTTTTTTTCAATGAAATAAACAGCAGTATAAAAAGCAGCACCGTTTTTCTTGAATTAATAATAGTAACAGAATAAAACTGCAGAAACAGAGCTTTTCTTAAATTAAGTAAAAACAGCAGTTGGTGCGAAACACAAAGTGCAAAAAATGCAGTAGTAAAATACAATGCAAAGCAGCAGCAAACAGTACAGTTTGTTTAACTGCTACAGTCACAGTATATAACAGAAGTAAAAAAAAAAAATACTTAGAGCCCTTTTGTGGATTTCCCAGTTCAGAAAGACCAGATAAACACCTAAACCCACTAGATAAATAATCCCAGTCCACCTAATGTAAAAGCACAGTAAGTGTGTGTCTAGAGTGATGTGCTACCACAAGTAAACTTAAAGATATGGATATAGCAGTGTACCTTAAATGGCTCATAAAAGTGTGATTATTCAATAAAAGTACCAAGCTTTGTATAAATGAGGAAACAGCCACTCAATTGTACAGAATTTATAAAGGCACTAAAAACAAGATAAACTGATTAATAAGCCATCCAGCCAATACAACTCCTAGACAAACCAGTCTACCTCCCACTGCACTGGAAGGAAAATACACTGAACTTGGTGAGAAAACAAGTGCTTGCCAGAATGTAAAAATGTACTACTTTATCCAACAGCTAGCTAGATGATGAATTCAGATGAAGTGAAGTAAATCAGTACAATAGACAATAAGAGGCAAATGCATTTTTTAAATACAAGCACAAGGAAAGGCAAATAAATAATTCAAATAAAAAAAATGAAGATAGCAGCAGCAGTGTAGAAAGGGAGAAGCTTATTACACTCAATTTACAGTAGGGGTGGGAAGCTTAAAATCACCAGGTTTTAAAAGAAAATCAACAAAAAGGAGGGTGGACGGAAAATCCTAGCAGGGAATCACCAGCAGTGCTATACATTATGCAGTCTTGAAATCCTTCAGACAAAGACAAAGGCACAGAGTTTCATTTTGTATTGACAAAGGCCCAGAGTTTCATTTTGTATTTAAGTATCAATCAGGAGACAAGTGAAATTAACCACTGAAAAAAAAAAATATGTGAAATATAAGCCTAGATAATTTAAGTGTCTGTCTCTCACACAGAATAAAACCACCAGGCAAAGAGTTCTTAAAACGGAAAAGAAAATGAAGCAGGTAAGACAGAAAGCAGCTCTAGCAGACAAAGACAGAACACATAGCTTTATTTTCTCACCCAGAAGGGAATCACCATCAGTGCTATACCTCATGCAGGCTTGAAGTCCTTCAGACAAAGGCCCAGAGTTTCATTTTGTATTTAAGTATCACTCAGGAGACAATTTAAATTAGCCAATGAGAAAAAAAAACTTGAAATATGAGCATAGATTATTTGTATCTTTCTCTGACACACAACAAAACCACCAGACAAAGATTTCTTAAAACAGAAAACAAAATGGAGCAGGTAAGACAGAAAACAACTCTGTCATTCAAAAACCAAAAATATAGGTTTACTTTCTCACCCAGCAGTGAATCACTAAGAGTGTAGTCATTTTCAAATTTGGTCAGCCAGAGGCCACTGACATTGACTTTGACTTCAAATAAGTAAATGTTAAATAGGAAAAGGTCCAGCAGAGCTGTGAATGACTCGACTAGTGACTGACCTTTTTGTGGAGGTGGTCTTTCCTATTCTAACTTCCTGGTGCTATCTGAAAGCTAGCTAGCTATCCAGTATGTAACACAAGGGTTAATGCCTAATTTCACAAGCTTGTTTACAATGCCTGAGTTGGTTATTGTATGAAATACCTTTTCCAGGTCAAGGTAGGCAGGATGCATCATTTTGCCCTTTTCCATTTCCATAGTGATTTTTTTCCAAAAAGGTCCACTGGGTCAAGTAGATATGATTTGCCTTTGATGAAGGCAAACTGGATATGATCCGGTGTTTGGTGGTTTCCTTTGTCATTAACAATCATATCCATGACAATTCTTTCCACGGCTATGCATATGTAATTCCAAGGGTCCATTGATGGACTACCCCTGTGCAGATGGATGACCACTGTAGTTCTCCATCCATGTGGTACAGATCCGGTCTGGAGGCTATGGTTAAACACTAACTCCAGAGGTACAAATAAGTCCTGATTCATGCTATTTAGGAGGCATCCAAAGATATTTTTAAGGCACATCAATGCAGTGTTCTTAACCTTAGAGAGTGCATTTAGGACATGCTCCCTAGTGATAGCTGGGGGAGGGGTATGTTTGACTGTATTACTTCAGTGCAGTTGAGGGGGGATAAAACTGGAGCTGAATTAGTCAGCCAGCAGATTTGATATACCTTTTGGCTTCTCACTGTTTTTAAATTTCTCCAAGCCTTTTGGTTTTCTAATACCATGATGGGAATAGACCCCAAAGTATGATTAAAGTTCATGAAATTAGTATTGTTTCAATCTTTGATGTCAACCAGATGTACTCTTTACAGCAGTCATAATGTTCCCAGTAATGACTCCTTCTGCAATTCGTATGGAGTTACATGTATCGGTAACATATCCAAGTTGTTGTTGTGTCTTTCGGCTTTTCCCGGTTAGGGGTTGCCACAGCGGAACTCCGCTCCGCTAATGATTGGCAGTAGAATTTTACGTGCCGAGTTGCCAGCTCTGACGCACAACCTTCAACGAAGATACGCCCATTCACGCATGTCTCCACACAGAAGATGCTCTAGCTGAGAATCGAACAGGACAACGTCTTACTGTAAGGCGACAATGCTACCGCAGCACCACCACCGCACGGTAACATATCCAAGTACAACTGCAAATTCTTTTTAATAAGACCCATTGCTAATACTACTATTGGAACTGTCTTGGTATCATCCTTCCACACTGCCTTTGTATCTGCCTGCAAATCCTGGTATTTTCTGTACGTAAAACACTGTAGTCACTGGGTGTGGCAATTTCAATGATCAATGCTACTTTTGTCTTCTTTTCATGGACTACTATATCTGTTTTTCTTACATCTATTTTTTAAGCTGTTGGCAATGGGTGAGCCCATGTGATATAAACTTTATCATTTTCTATATTGCTTTGTGGCTCATGTTTCCAGTGTTTTTCAGCTACTTCATTATTACAATGTTTGCACAATCCACAATGCAACAGTCTAGCTCCATGTGGGTGACTTCATTAACGTTCAGATCTGTCCACTGTTGTGAATTGCCTTTGAGGTTTCAGCCATAGTTAAAGAAAGCCTTGTGGTTGTTCTTGGCCTGGAAGGCTATCTTTACCTTACATCTTGCTTTGCTAGACTTAATTTGCCCTCTTATTTGTTTGTTTAGCTTGATGAGAGAGTTTTTATCCTGCTGGGTGTTGCCATTCCTAATTTTAGCAATGCCTATTTTTCCTTTTGTTGTACAATCCGATTTTGCTTAGATTCCACCAGGATGTTTTTTTTTTTTTTGTTGTTCTGGGCTTGTTACTGATAGGCAAAGCTGACTTTTACCAGAGCTACTTAGCAGGAGGTCCTGTGCCTTGTCAGTTCAGTTACCAAAGGTCTCATGCCTGAGAAACTAGAAACTCCAAATAACTTGAGTTCTTTGCCATCACTCTGTAGGCTGTTTGTCAGTACATGCTGTGAGGCTGTGTTTATAGCTGTGTTAAAATGAACCTGCCTACATCACTGCAATACACTACACCTGTTTTATGCAAACACGACCCTAGTCTGTGAACTCTCTGATAATGAATTACAGATCCACCCTGAATTATGTCATACTTCTTGTTTTCTTTTTCATGGCCTTTTTTATAACAATTTATTAACACTTTATTACATTAACGAATATGGAATATCAATATGAACAATAATCAAGACACAGAATGAATTAACAAAACATATTGGCAACAGCTGATTAACATGTATGTCATACTTCAAATAGAGAAAAAAAGAAAAGAAAAACACATATCTAATGCTAACATTTCAACTATGTTCAATAAAAACTGTAAAGGATAAATAGTGGCGAAACACGGAGAAAAACAGGGTTTTTGAAGCATCGGTTCAGAAGGTTATTAGGGCTGTCAACTGTTATATCGACCAGGAGAAAGACTATTGATGGGAATAACCATACCAATCTTAAACCACAGGGATCTTGGGAGGTGTATTCCATCTACAAATGCAACACAGATGGAGAAATTGACTTCATAAGTTCATAGAAGGTTACTAGGCTATTGGCCCTAGGGCGTTTATAAGTCTAGCCATGTTATACCCTTGTTCCCTTATTGACCAAGTTTTATGGGGCATATTTGCAGCAGGAGTCTATGATCAGCACCAACTGCCCTTATCCATGAGGGACATGGGTGACACCTCTAGGATAATTTTTTGGTCTCCCATCCAGTGGTCTAAAGTTACGCTTAACTTAAGGGTCATTGAGGAGCTCTGTTTTACATGAACTGGGAGTTTGTTCCAGAAGAGTGGCAATCTCTGGGAGAAATAGTTGTCTCTCTAGAATGTCCTGTTGATATCACAGGTCAGGATAACATCCCTATAGTGAGTGAAACTTGTCACATTTGACTTGCGGATGTGCAGCATTTCCATTAGGGCAGGATCTGAGACTGCATATGACAAGGTCCCAAGAAAGCTGATCTGGGCAGTACTGCGGTGGTTTGAAGTCCCAGAAACATTGGTAGAATTGGTCCAGGCTATGTACACAGACCCAATGACTCAAGTACGAACAGTGTTCGGCCTCACACAGTGGTTCCCAGTGGTTGTGGATGTACATCAGGGTTCAGCTCTGAGCCCACTGCTGTTCATACTGGTTATGGACTACATTAGGAAACAGGTTAGAGGGGACAGATCAACAAAGCTGCTGTATGCACACAATGTGACAGTACAGGCAGACTCTGAGCTAGAACTTCAGCAAAGGATAGGAGAATGGAATGTAAATCTGAAGGCACATGGGATGAAACTAGGCAGAGATAAAATGGTGGTAATGGCAGCAAATTGGGGAAATCAGAAGATGCTGAGAATAGAGATAGAAGAGAAGATAGTAGAACAGGTAAACAGCTTCAAGTATCTGGGAGGAGTGGTTGAGGAGAAGGGAAGTCTGAATGAAGAGGTTAAAGCTAGAATCAGAGGGGCTGCAGTCAACTGGCATAGAGTATCAGGTGTAGTCTATGACAGAAGAATGCCAAAGAAGCTGAAAAGTAAGGTGTACAAGACAGTGGTGTGACCAGTACTACTGTATGGTACAGAAACCTGGGCAGTAAAGGCAGAACAGTTGAAGCTAGAGATGATGGAAATGAAGTACCTGAGAAAGGTGGTAGGATGCACACTGTGGGACAGATGAAGAAATGAGGACATAAGAGCAGAAGCCAAAGTAGCCCCAATTGCAGAAAAGATCAAAGAGAACAGATTACGGTGGTTTGGGCACGTGTAGAAAAGCAGAAGACAATCTGGTGAGGAAGATTTGGGACAGACTGGAAGAAGGTAAGAGGAAGCGAGGATGTCCAGCAAAGAGGTGGATGGATTGTGTGAAGGAAGATCTGCCACAGTAAGGCATGAGTGTTGAAGAAGGCAGGAGTGTGGCACTAAATCGAGAGAGTTGGCGACAGTTAACACGATACCCCGAACCCATGTAGAAAATGGGAAAAAAGGGACTGATGATGAGACTGCTCCTTAGGCCAGTGACAAGTCGGCTCTCAGCAGCCTATAAGATACAGAGTACAGTGACAGGGCCTTCAGTCTGTCCATGTAGGTCATGTGTTGAAGGCCCTTAATTTTCTTAGTGAGAATTCCATCTGCTGTAGGTGTCTGGTGAAGCACATACAGAAGGAAGTGTTGTACTCTATTAGTGGTCTGATGAGGGAAGACTACAGAGGAGTTATAACATCCTTAACTCTGGATGTGATGCCCTTGCTTATGAGATATGCAACATAGAAGGTCTTCCTTACAACTGTGGACTCATAGTGATCAAAGTTAAGGTTATCAACTTGTATTCCGAAATCTCTCACCACAGGGTTTGAGCTAAGGTGGGGGGGGGTACTCCCCCTTTGTCAAAAGGGATGATAATGCATTTAGTTTAAGTCCATGGCTTTGGCACCAATCATTTATCTGTGTAAGCCCATTTTGTAGTATGTCAAGATCACTGGGAGACTCAGTGATTGCATCCAGTTTGCAGTTATGAGCAAACTCTGTAAGCCACAGGCCATCTATTTTTGGCTGGACTTCTGAGAAATAGATTCCAAACAGTAGGGGGCCCAGCACAGATCCATGTGCTAAACCATCGGTAATTGGTCCGCTGGTAGAGGTGGAATCCCCAACTTTGACTGTATGTGTTCTGTTGGTGAGCCAGTTGGTTACCCATCTAGTGACATATGGGTTAATTCCCAGCTGGGTGATTTTCTCAATTATGCCTGAGTGGGGGATGGTGTCAAAAGCCTTGGCTAAGTAAAGATAGGCTGCATGTACTGTTTTGCTTTCATCCAGGGTTTTGATGATATTCTCAAAGAAATCCACCAGGTTTAATAAGCATGATCTACCCTTAACAATGCCAAATTAGGTCAGGCCAAGAAGGTCACCTAAGTCTTTGTTGATAAGGTCCATTACGATTCTTTCCATGGCCTTACAGATAAGGTTGGTAAGGCTTATGGGTCTATAGTTCCCATGGTTGGTTGATGGACCCCTTTGTTCAAGGGAATTACTGTTGCCTGTTTTCCACTCTGCTGGGACAAAGCCAGTACTTACACTTTGGTTGAAGTGAGCGACAAGTGGTTCTGCTAGGTCCTGTTTTAGACTATTTAGTAGGCAGCCTGGGATGTTATCCTGTCCCATAGAGACTTTATTTCTGGCCATGGATGGTATGGTTATAACCTGACCTTTGGAGATACTAGGTAGAGGACTGGTGACAGGTATGCTTTGGAGTATGCCTGGTGGGGACAGAGGGGTGAAGTGTGCACCAAATCTCTCTGCTAGCAGGTTCCCAATGTCCTGGTACTGTCCACTACTAGTTCAGCACAAAGATGGACCTTCCGTTTTAGATTTCTGACATAGCTAAAGAATGCCTTGTGATTATCCTTAACTAGGGATCCTAGTTTATCTTCATAATTGGCTTTAGAGGACTTTACAATTTATTTGTGTATTTATTTTATTTTATTTATTTTTATTTTACATTTGTTGACCGGGATTGTCTGACTGACCTGAAGAACCCTTTTTCAGAAGAGGCCCAGTGAGAAAAGCTCCAAAATATTATACAATTTTCATTACAAATTAGCATTAAACAGCAATGTTGAAGCATTACTACAAGGCATTAAGTAGCAGTACAATGTTAGACAGTGGCAATAATCAGGATTATAGCAAAACTATTTCAAGATGTATAAAAAGACATATGTCATTAAGATGAATATAGTTTTTGGGGTAAGTCGTTACAAAAACCCAGTTTTATCATAATGTAGTTGCATGAAGGCAAGACAATTACAGTAGAATGTTTCTCTGAGGCAATTTGCTTAATAGATTTCAGAAGACAGTAGGAAGAGTGTTCAAGGAAGATTAGAGAGAGCTAGTGAGAAGAGTGAGTTAAGGGCAGAAAGTACATTAAGGTATGGGAAGTAGGGGATTTTTAAGGAGGGAGAGTGCAGTGGCAGGACCAGTGACTTTTAAAATGCTCTTTGGTGGCTGTCTTAAATTGTTTAGGATGTGTAAGGGTCCTGATTTCTAGTGGGAGCCTATTCCAGGCAATAGTGGGGTGATAGCTTACATGTTGCGTTCAAATTTAGACTTGGGTTTGTAAATTTGTAATAGGTCTTGGTTAGAGCTTTGGAGTGGTCTGGAGGGAGAATAATGGGAGATGAAAAAGGATAGTGCTGGACAGTAGGAAGGCTGGTATAGGATAGAATGAATGATCTGGAGCTGAGACAGAAGAAGCTGGTGGGGTAATTCAAGCCAGTTTAGGTGTTTTAGAGAGACAATGATGGAATTTGTAGATTTGTTGAGCAGCAAATCTAGCTACCTTGTTGTAGGTAGATTTGAGTTTTGTCAGGAGTGCTGAGTTACGATTTGTGAGAATTTGAGAGCAAGATATCTGATTTGATTGTTCAAGCTGAGGAGCGTCTCCTTCCTCTGCTGAGTCAGTTCTTTCTTGTTCTTAGACATTAGTTTCTGTTTCTTGTTGTATAACCTACTTATTCTTGATGTCTACTAGGGTCGCTTGTTTTATTTTGTGAGGACCTTGTTTGGATCCGTTCAGGTACAGCTGAGTCTATGCATTTGAACAGGTGTTTATACAGGGCATTTGGGTACACCTTTGTATCGCAGTCATTTTTGACAGTGGTAGCAGGAGGGGGGTTGAAACTATTTATGCCATCACTTAGGAGGCTATAGTTTTCTGTGGAGAAATTTTTCATCCTTTTTTGCTCTTGAAGGGTCAGATATGATTGTTACTTTGAACGAGACTGATTTATGATCAGACATTACCAGGGAGGGCAACACACAGTGGGTAGTGCAGAGACCCCCTATGTTGGTGAGTACTAAGTCTAGGCCATTTGAGCCCCTTGTAGGGGTGCAGACTATCTGTTCCAGATCATTTGTATTGAAGTCCAGGAACCTTAGGGTGAGTGTTTGTGCTCGTATATGACTCCCAGTCGATTTAAGGATAGTTGAAATCACCCATGACCAAGGTGTTTGGCCGTATAGTGAGTGACTCAAGTAGGTCCAGGTAGGTAGAGTGGTTCTCGTGGTTCATGGTGGGGGACCTATATCCAACAATGACATGGAATGGAGGTCTACCTACAGTTAGTAGGACTGGGAGAATCTTCATGGAGTCGTACTATTAGACCAATTTTGAGGTGTATTTGTCTTTAAGGTTGGATACACCTCTGCCATTGGTTCTTTCATGCTCTTTTTGAGGTCTGAACATGTGGAAGGAATTTTAGCCTTGTACGGCTAGGGTGTTGTCTGTGGCCTTGAACTATGTCTCTGTGACTGTAGAGACATCAGCATCTTCCAAGGTAAGGAGTGCTTCCAGTGAGTGCAATTTCCAATTTAGATTCTTAGCATTAAGCAACATAATCTTGGGTTTGTCTCTAGTGGATGTTTTTATATTGGGAATTTTTTTGTTATGACATTGGCTAAAAAAAGCACTATAGGGGAGGAAAGTACCTTTGCCAGTAACTGAAAGCCAAGAGGTGACAGTTGAAGATCATCTCTGGCAAAGCAGCCTGGTCTGTCGACCATAATTTCCCAGGCTAACAGATACTGGATCCTCCCTGATTTACTCCAGAAGCTAAGTAAATTGCTGACATCAATCATTTTTTGTTTATATTGAGACATCTTTCTGGGTGAAGGTAGAATGCTGCTTAGGGCTAGGTACATATCTGCCTGGGACACAGTCTTTCATCTCAGTCATGTCTGTCTTCATATAGTCCAGTGAGGTACATCTCAAGTTATTTACTCCAAGATGGACTGTGACAGAGTCATAACAACACCTGTTGTTGTTGAGAGACTCAAGTGTGTGTATGATCTGATGGATCCTGGCAGCTGACTGTGACCTCCTCCTTGTCCAGTCTGGTGAAAGGGACATCTATGTGTTTCACTGTGGAGTTGCCTATGACCAAGACATTTGGATTTGAGGTGTTTTGCCTTAGGGGCTTACTGGCTGAGACACTGTTGTGTGTATTACTATGTGCAGTGGATTCTGTTGGGTCTGCAGTATGTGCAGTAGGCTTGTGCTTGGAAGGTCTTTAGGTAGGCTTTTAGCAAGTACCTTGGTATATATGGGTTTGTGTGTTGTGATCTTGTTATGTGTAAGAGGTGAAGTGTGTGGGCTGACAACCTGTTTAATATCTCTTTTGTTATGTGAGAGAATTGATTCCAAATTTATAGTATAGGTTTCATCTCTAACATATTGCATTTGTTTTAGGAGTAACTGGTCATCAGTATACATTTGGCAATTGCTACAGTGCCTCAGGATGCCCATGTCAATCAGGCTGGCTAGAGAAATGGTGGGAAATGGACCGCTCATTATGGCAGGTATATACTGTAGTAACTAGTGGGGAGTGGGCTAGATGGACCAGGTTTTGCTGTAAGACTAACCAAAAAGTGGCCATTCTATGGAGGGCTAGGTGTAGAAAACTGTGGCAATGCTTCACAATGCACAACTGAGTTGCTTGTAGGGCAGCAGTGCAATCTCTGAGCAGCTCAGGTGAACTGAGCACAAATCATGTAAACATGACATGTAAATACAAGCAAAGTTAAATCATTTTAAAAAAGTAACCAAAGGGAAAGCTCAAGACTGAGCCTTATTTCAGAAACCCCAAATCACACTGGTACTTGGCTGCAAACTTCTGCCGCAAGGGTGCAGGTGGGCCTTCTTAATGTAAGATGGCTGGTTGTCATGCTCAGATAATACCAAACAGACTTTTCGGCTGTGCTATAAAATGCAGAAGTACTAGAAATTTAAAGTACAGAAAATTGCAATCTCAACAGAAAAAAAAGCAGTTTAAATAAAGAAGCAACTCAGTAGAATACTCCCACAAGAGTGTAGACCACAGACCTTCCTAGTGTGAAATAACTGGTCTGGAACCCAAGTGCTTAAACCAGAACAAAGACACTTTTAGAATAACAGACATGATAAGGCTTCAACCTTCAATTTCCAGCTTAGAAGGATGTAGGCAATCCTCTCCTGCCACAAGAGTTTAGACCACAGATCTTCCTAATGTAAAATAACTGGTTTGGGACCCAAGTGCTTATACCAGAACAAAGACTCTTGGAGTTGGTATAAAGTTGAATGCACTATGCGTTCTAGGTTGATGAAGTTTTGGTTTGACATAGAGTGGTTTGCCATCAGGCTGTTGACGTGTGTTAATTGACCAACTGAAGGTAAATCACATATATATATAAATTTATATAAATAAACCAAAACACAAATCAAACAAAGCACCAAAACATGTACTACCAATCCATCCAAAGCTTCTAACATATGTTTACTGCTCCCGCACACCCTCATACTCCCCTTATTTAATGTATAACTCCAAAATCACAAAGCAGTGCAGGTACATTAAAACAGGGGTGAAGCAAGCAATTTCCATTTTGTGCTCACAAGCCATTAGTCCTACCCTTCTTGCATACCTAACACTTAAAAAGGGACTTATCTCTCAAAATGCTGCCTTCAAGCACTTAACATTTTCTGCTATTCTCCCAAAAAGTATTAAATATGCTGGTTTTAGATTAGCGATATTGAACCTGCTGTTCGATTCATTCATTTAAACAGCTGTATAGTGTGACCCAAAAAAGC
Organism: Protopterus annectens; assembly: GCF_019279795.1. Lineage (NCBI taxonomy): Eukaryota > Metazoa > Chordata > Ceratodontiformes > Protopteridae > Protopterus > Protopterus annectens. The sequence goes on along the minus strand of NC_056743.1, from coordinate 759,223,821 downwards.
CACATTGATGTGATTCTTTGAAAACATTTACTTAGTAGAGTACAAAGAGTATGCCTGGCTACACCCCTGCATTAAAACATTGACTCAGCAGAGTGGTTCTCTGAATCACTCTCCTACATTCATCCAGACTGTGCCTGCAAATGGTCTATAGTGATCAATGGGGTCTATATTAGAACACCGAACTTTCAAAATTTCGAGTGTTCTAATATCAAACCCTATTAATCGAAAATTTAAAACATTGAACATACAGAACAGCAAATTTTTTCCTTGGGAAAACATTTGCTGTTCCAAAACACATACACACAACACAAGCACACCAAACAAACAGCAATCCATGCACATACACCTAAACTCTTACACCTAACCCTACACTAAACTATACATACACCACTAACTATCCACTTACCTTAACACAAACCCTAACCCTAAGGTTCGTTACTTTTGCACAGTCACCTCACCTGTGCCCTAACCCTAACTCACCTACCCCACCCTAACCCTCACATCCACACAATCGCACACTTACCTGAACCCAACCCGTAACTTTCCATCACAGTGCTGAAAATACCGAAGCAACAGAAACAGACAACCGAATTCTTTCCCTAGAAAAAAATTTGGTTTTCTGTTTCTTCGATATTTTCAGCAGATTGATATTAGAACACTCGAAATTTTGAAAGTTCAGTGTTCTAATATAGACCCTGATCAATGTACTACCCTGGTAAACAAACTAAAATAAATAAATAAATAAAAGACATAAATTCCCTGCTGGCACCATTTCTGAAGAAGAACTTACTGCTAATTTGCATTAGCCACTCCTCTGGATTGTCTCACCTGCATGAGGCTGCACTTGTAAAACCACTGCCTGTGCTACTGTCATTGCTGAGGAAAGCAGCAGTGGGAGAGCGGAGAATGAGTCAGTCAGGCATACCACAATGCAGAAACCTTCTGCGTTAAAGCTTCTGCATTGCAAAACTTTTTTCTGATTCCTATCCATAGTGTGCATTATCCTCAGCCATCACTCTTTTGTAGTATTTCAGGTTTATTCCATGTGAAATCTATGTACGCTTTAAGTATCTGTTTGGTGTACTATACTGTTACTATACTGTCATATCTTTCTGCTCATACCTGTTGCTATTTTTAGCTGTGGGGTGTCCTTAGACTTTTCTACTTTCTTCCTATACTGCATTCTGCTTTCCAGTATCATTGATTAATCACAGATAGTGGCTAGGAGGCCATGGCTTGTAGCCCAACACAGAGGAGTGAATTTCCTGGAGCACCTGGACAGCTTCTTTCTCATTGTAAGACTGAGGTAGAAAATAGTGAGAAGAGTTCAGGAGGGGTCACTATGGGAGGGGTCATTCCCCAGAAACAGAAGAATTCTCTGCTGAGAAAATAAAATGTGGAGAAGTGATCAAGAGGTTGCAAGCAGTGCCTGCAACTAAGGTTGGACTGGCAACAAGAAGTTTTGTCAGCATCATTTGCAGACTACAATTAAGATGCAAGCTGAAGTTAAGCAGACACCACAGGGAAAGATTAATAATTTAGAAAAGGAAATGGCAAACTTGAAGTTAAAGGTATATGTGGTTGAAAACAGTGATTTGATTAAAAATAACCAGCTGGTGAGTATATCAGAGTCAAATTAAAGAGCCTGAATTGTACAGATTCTTTCAAAAACAACTAACCTGAGCTATCAGTGTTCCTAACATATTAGAATGGAATTTTGATAGCATACATCACATTAGCAAGTGGTTGCAAGGCAGATGGAAACTCAGGCAATTATCTGCAAGCTGTATTCCTAGACTGCTGAAGAATGGCTACGGATGAATAACTTGCTAATTCATTCAATTAAAATGGATAATGTGGCTATTATAATGTCTCAGTATTTTATTGGTAGAACTTTACCTTAAACATGTTAGCTATGCTGGAATTCAAAGAGAGCATAAAAATATGTCCTTGATGTTGTGGTTTATTTATCTTGCACTCCCAGTGGCTGTAGTACAGCGCCAACAGAAGGAGGTGCAGTTTTCTGAAAGAACTTCAGTGTTCTTATGGAGTAGATAGCCTTGTGAATACAAGTATGCCCTGCAGTGTCACCAAAGAAGGGCAGAAATGCAAGGTAAGTACCAGTAGCAGATAGAAGATAACATGGACTTGAGCTGTGCATAAATGTCAATAACTTGGATATGTATGATATGGAAGGAGGAGGAAGCATCTGGAGAAATAAGATGATGAAAGATGAGCCATTAATTGGACGTGTCCAAAGAAATTAATAGCCTACATATTGATGGGGAACCTCGTGCCAGCTTACAAAGATTAGGGAGCTGTGCAAAGCAAGGGCAGCAGACAAAAAGACACAGAAACCAAGGGAGCTGTTCAATGTAAGGGCAGCAGACAAAAAGACACAAAAACCAAGGAGAAGATGCAGAAACCAAGGAGAAGATGCCGAAACCAAGGAGAAGACGCAGAAACCAAGGAGAATGGTCACTCAGTGCTGGGTGGATGTTTCCAGCCTAGGCTCCAACAAGGAGAAGGAGATATATCATAGAACTTGGAGTCCTTTTAGAATGTGTGCTAAATATTAGACACAAAGTGGTTCAAAGTGACACAAGAAGGAATCTCTAATATCAAACAGCAAAATACATTTTCCCATAATGTACAGATGGATCAAGTAGGGAGGTAAAACTTTAAATCTTTTATCAGCTGATTTTAAGACTGGCATCTTGCATAAGATTTTTTATTTTTTTTTTGTCTAGAGACACCAGAGTCTTATTTAAGACAAAGGAGAAGATGAGAAGAAGGGGCATATAACTGGAGTAAACAAAATGGACAGTGAGTTTTTTTTCCATGCTACCACAGGTATCATACAGACTTATGTGCTAAAACTTTGAACATGTGACTAATGCATGTCTACGATACCCATGAGGGAGACTTGAATATACTAAGAGGGAAGAGTAACAGGTGACATAGACAATATTTCTGTACAATTTGTTTACACAATCATATTGAGACAAATGTTGAGGATTGAATAAAGTCTATTATGCAACTTTGTTGTTCTCTATATCAACTTATTTTGTATAGAACGCACATTTTGTAAGAGGATCACCTTTTGTATCAAGGATTTCTGAATCAGGTGAATGAGTGGTCCCTATACACAAGGGATAGGCAAGTCCATTACCTATCATAAAAAATGTACAATGCATGCATATTTGTATGCATCCAAATGAGAAGTTATTTGCTGGAATTTACTGAGCAAGGAATATTTGCATGTGTATGAATGCACAAATCTATGTCAGAAGCTCGAGTTTTCAGAAACTCAAAATTCATATTGTCAAGACAATATGATCAACTTTCTGAAAACTCACACTTCAAAAAACAACAAATATCTACATTTTCTGCTTTTTTGAAATGGAGCAAGCCCCCCTACACCCCCTATGTGGGGGCTGCACCCCCACACCCCTGCATATTATATATACCAACTCTGAGATCGCACTACAGTATAGAAAAGGGTAAATACCAAGATCTGCACTGTACCACAATCACCATTCAAAAGCTTTGAATTTTTAGAAACTCGATCATATCATCTCAACAATATGAATTTTTAGTTTCTGAAAACTCAAGCTTCTGACAGGAACTCAAATCTACATATGAATATTGATTATGTTATTTGGGAATATAGGTGGTTGAAATAAGAAAAGTTTTGGTGTGTTATAAACCTTTAGTTGATGTTTTGGTTCAGCTGAAGCACATTTAGCAAATGTTCTTAGGAGTAGTTTAAAAATATATTTAGCGGGAATGGCTATGTATAGCCAGTAATGATGTTAACTATGTAGCAGTTGTACTTAATGGAAACAATTTGTTTCTACTAAGTGAATGTGTTTTTCTATTGAGTATGAAAATAGCTAATGTAAACATCTGTTCACTAGGCTATGAAGTTTCATTTTAAATACTTGTAAAACTTTGCTAAAACATGAAAGACAGAGGAGGGCAAAAGGCTGTACAGGTACATTTTGTTGGCCTCAATATGTGTATTCTTGATTCACAACCATGAGCCTTCCTACAAAGTATAGACATCAGAGGGGTCCAGGGTCTATGACAACCTAGCCTGGACTATGGAGGGGAGTGGAGAACTAAGTAGTGGATGAAAGATGAAGGGCAGGTAAAAGGAAGTCTTAGTGATATAATAAGTCTAGAGAGAAACACGCATTCAGAAATGCATGCAACCTCCACCCCCCCCAATGCAACCCATATGACACACAGCCCACAAACTCAGTGTGCCACTCAACCACAGCCCATAAAGAATAACAACATACCCAACACTCTAGTCATAGGTGACTCTATAGTCAGGCACACTGATGTTCCACTCACCAGGCTAAACAAGGAGAAAGTTACTGTCAGCTGCCTGATAGATGCCAGGATCTGCCACATAACACATGCACTCAGGTCACTCCACAACAAGTACAAATATGACTCTGTCATTGTCCATGTTGGTGTGAATGACCTAAGATGTACTTCCCTGGACCACATGAAAAGAGACATGGAGGAGTTCTCCAATCTTGTAGCCCAGGCAGGTATGATCCTAGCCCTGAGTAGCATCCTGCCATCACCCAGAATGATACCACAGTACAAGGACAAAATTATTGACTTCAACAATTGGCCAAGCTTCTGGTGTCATTTTAAGGGGATCCAGCATCTGTATGCCTGGGATGACATGATCGACAGACCATGATGCTTGGCCAGAGATGGCCTGCACCTGTTGCCCTTGGGATTCTGGATACTGGCCAAGGCTCTTGCCACCCCTATACTGCCTTTTTTAGGCAATGTTCAAATGACAAATTCACCACCATAACAGGTACAAGCAAGCAAAATCTGAGGGCAATGCTACTCAATGCTATAAGTCTAAATCTCAAAATGCATTCACTCGAGGCACTCCTTAAAATGGAGAACATCGACATCTGTGCAGTGACAGAGACCTGGTTCAAGGTTCCTGAGAGCACCCCTGCATTACCAGGCTATAATTCATACCACACCTTTTGGCCACCTATCTTGGACCGAAACACTAAAGATGGAGGCGTGCCCATATTCATTAAGGATATCCACACCTCCAGGCTAGTTGATCAGCATATAGCAATCATAGCCTCACCTTAGGCTTTGTAACCATTGAATGGCGCACAGCGACGGTTATCCTACTCCACAACTGGGGAGCCACCACGGACCCTGGTAACTACCACCCCATTAGCCTAAAGAGCCTGGTCTGCAAGGCCATGGAATGTATCATCATGGAACGTATAAACAAAGACATTGGTAATCTCCAAACTCTGGACCCCACCCAGTTCGGGTTTGTAAAAGACAGATCATGTCTCCTAAACCCGAATGACTTCTATGAAGCAGTCACCAAAGCCGTAGACGAGGGTAAGGTGATTCACACAGCCTATCTAGATCTCGCTAAGGCTTTTGACACCATCCCCCACTCTGGAATTATAGATAAACTCACTAAACTAGGTATAAATCCTTATGTCACAAGATGGGTTGCCAACTGGCTCACTGACAGAACCCTCACTGTGAAAGTAGCAGACTCTAAATCAGACTTCAGACCAGTGACAAGTGGTATCTACTTTTCTGAAGTACAGGCTAAAACAGAAGGTCTTTGGCTAATGAAGTTTGCTCTTGACTGCAAACTAGGAGCCATAATTGAAACTCCTAACGATGTGGACATCCTACAAAAGGGCCTCACTGAGACAGATGCCTGGTGTCAAAGCCATGGCCTCAAGCTCAATGCCAAAAAGTGCATTGTCATCTTGTTTGGTAAAAGCTCTGTACCCATGAGCTACCACATATGTGGTAGTCTACTTAACACCGAAAGTGTGATACGAGACCTTCGGACACAGGTGGATGGTAGTCTCTCCTTTGATAATCACATTGCCACAGTAGTCAGGAAATCCTTCTACATGGCACACCTTATCACAAAAGGTTTCTCATCCAGGAAAAAAGAGGTCATTGTTCCCCTCTACTTGACCCATTATAGAGTACAACACCTCTTTTGGTATGTACCTCACAAGACATCTACAACAACTAGAAAGGCCACAGAAATACCTCACAAAGAGGATTACTGGCCTCAAACAGATGACCTACACAGACCTACACAGACCATCTCAAAAAACTCCAGCTTTACTCCATTGCTTATCGCCTTCTCAGAGGCGATCTCTGCCTAACATACAAAGCTATTTCAAACCCAAAGCTGTTGGACATGCTCCACTTAAAGAATTTGCAATCCCTCCGAGCTACATGCTCTAGGGACCTAAACCTCATCACTACAATAAACAGGACATGCTGGAAGGATAGATTCCTGTCTCAGAGACTTCCCATACTCTGGAACAAACTACCTATCTCTTTCAAACAAAGCTCCTCATTAGCACTCTTCAAGAAAAATCTTGATGATTGGTTGGAAAATAGGAAATTCACCCCGGGGATCACCTCTGTGGCTCTGCTTGACAGGGGCACAGGAAAATTATTTTCTTGGGTGTCGAAAGCCAGGGTACCTTTTTGGCTAGGTTTATATAGGCCCTAGGGCTGATAGCCTAGTACCTACCTATGAACCTATGTAGTGGGATGAGGGGTGGATATGCCATCCAGTCAAAAGGGGAAAAATTCAAAAGAAACTTAAGTGAAAAAAATACTTGTTTCTGTTGAAGAACAATCTAAATTGGAAGAAGGCACTGGAAATGGAAGGAAGGAGGGAAAAGGGACAGATGATAATTTGGGACAAATAAACACCACCTTTTATGAAAGGAAAAGAGCCTCATTGGAGGTGAATGGTTAAAAAACAGCTAATAAAGTCAGCTATTTAAACACGGATGGTAAAAGAAAGGGTTATAGATTATGTAACAATGGAGAATTATTTAAGGTGAAAATAAAGACCCAGTGAATGGAGAGAAATAGTTCAGTTATAGACATCTGTATAGAAAGTAGAACTTTCATAAGTTTCATCACACATGGAATTTGTCATCTTCCATTGGGGCATACAAGAAGGGATAGGCATTATTAAAACATAATGGAGACAGATTTTTCAGTGTGGATAAATTAAAATTCTTGCCTGTGGTATGTGACCAACAAACACTGTCTGCACAAGTAACACAGGCACGTAGTTAAGGCTGAATCGTGGAAGAAAGGAAGGTTTGAAGATGTGATGTGGATATATGGGGAATTTCTGCATGTTTTTGGAAGTAGCATACATATGGGGGAAGTGTATTGCTCAGTGGAACAATAGGCAGATTCCTAAAAGTTAAATATTTCTGCCACTGGGAACTGGGATAAAAGGAGCAGTGGTGCAAGGAATAATAAAAATGCCAGTTGGTGTTTATGGGGAAATGTGCAAAAAGCTTAAATGCAAAGGGATGGAAAGAATATATTAAATAGCAAGTTAGGACATTAATGGCATATAATCTGAAGGCTTAAAGAGATTCAGAGAGAGAGATGCAGTAGTGGAGAGGTGATGACTTGATGGTAAGTAGGGAGAGGGTTATAAACCCAGTATGTAAATATGTATTTTTGACATTAGTATGGAAAGCAAGATGGGGTTCTTAAAGTTTACTGCTAAAGGAAAATGAGATTTACTAATGCATTCATGTTTTCTGCCTTTGTTTATAACAGTATGTGTATTGATGACTGGAAAAAAAGTCAATGTCTAATAATGTTGAATGCATTGGGCTCCTGGACTGATTTGGCGCTAAAAGCAATTATCATTCTAAATTCCATTACTACATCATATGATTTCTTGTTGCCAACTTAGAGTTACCTGTAGCAAACCCTCTATTTTATCACCTCAGCTCCTTTTCCACCTATATGCTTCACTGAACTCATTTTGTTGTTTGGACACCACCATCTCCTAAAATTTATTTTCTCCCCTTTGCTTCATTCCTACGTCACCCTTAGCCACTCTTAAACTGCACCCAAATAACACTGTTACTGCAGAAAACAAGTCTTTCTGACCTTGTCCTTAGCTTATAAATTAGCACTTTTTTTAAGCAAGGTAACAGTATTTGTCTGATGTTTACTGCCAACCCACTACTTCTGCCATATGCTAATTTTGCCTTTTAGAGAAGTACTTATTTATATACATGAACTGCGGTGGTGGTGCTGCTGTAGCGTTGTCGCCTCATAGCAAGACATTTTCCCGTTCGATTCTCAACTAGAGCGTCTTCTGTGTGGAGGCATATGTGAATGGGGCATGCCTTCATTGAAGGTTGTGCGTCAGGGCTGGTAACCCGGTACGTAAAAATCCACTACCAATAATTAGCGGACCGGAGTTCCGCTGTGGTGACCCCTAACCGGGAAAAGCCGAAAGACACAAGTTATGTCTGAAATAACAATGCTTTAATGTAGAAGAGCAATTTGTATATATGTTTTCCATGAAAGCATAACTGTATGATTTAAGAATAAAGTGCAGATGGTCAATAATTTGCTGAAGGGGAACAAAGTCAGATCTTTGAATGTTCTGGAACATTAATTAATACTGAGATCTGACACAGTTCATCCAATAAGTCAGAATCTTGAAGTACAATATTTTGGCTTAATTTATGACTGGGGTTATGTCAGATGAATTAAAATGTAATTTACATTTTTTAATTAATATTCATGTATGTGAAGCTGATGTCTTTAAATAGTTAACAGTAGTAAGTGTCATCTCTTTGATCATTAACTTTAAATGTCTGTCTTTTAAAGTTTTGTCTAACTAACTTTAAAGTAATCTGTTATATAAATCCATATTGAATAAATACTTGCATTTGTTTCCTATAAGGCCTTGTACAGAGATACTAGGGGTCAGAATAATTTTAACCTTTTGTTCTGTAGTGGTGCCATGCTGAGTCATTTTTTTTTTCCTTTCACTACTTAGTACAGTATTGTTGTCGTTCTAGTTCAATCCCTATATTTTGTATTTAATATTTATGTTCACCAAGACAAAAGGCCTTACATGATTTTGCTGGCTATCAGTTTAGAAAACAATCCACATTTGAAAATGCCAAAAGTTATGGATTTTTAAGCATCGGATAGGATACACAAGTCATTCTGTAACTTTGCAGCTTGATTAAAAATATAGCGACACCTCTATTGCTCTGTATTCATGCATTTTTATGTTAGATGCAGCAATGTATGCAATAATAATGAAATGTGTACGGCTGAGAATATATATATATATATTTTTTTTTTATTTCATTTTTGTAAAATTACAGAATACTTCAGAACACACCAGTGTTTATTTAACCAAGGAACTGCATGTACTAATACTTATGTTTCTATGTTGCAAGCACTGACAGACAAATGCGTATTCTAGGACAAAGTAACTACTATAATTGCTTTTATACTGCTAGTGGTTCTTAGAAGGGAAACAGAATTTTTGGCTGTCTGGCTCCAATCATTCAAAGCACCTAAGTCTTTCTCTTTTGAGGTTTTACATTTTTTAATTACAAACTAAACATGCAACCATGTGAAAAGTGATACAAGTAGCTGCATAACTTGAAAAGAGTTCAAGGGAACTGTCATTGCACAAAAATATGTAAAGCCTTAGTGTGTGGATCAGTTCATTATTCTAGCTCCTTGAAGGATTATTTGCCAACAAAGCATGAGTGATGAAAAACTAAAAAGAGATATCTGATAGTACACTCTATAAACATGGGTAACCCAATGATATAAAGCAGATACTGATAGGGCACATTTAAGTAAAATGCCTAAAGAATATAAAGAGGTTAAGAATTTAATCTGTACCTGAGCGTACTCATTTATTACTTGTAACAGCTGACAGTACATCAGGCCACAGGAGATGTCAGTTACTGTTTTTGGAGAGACTATAATTAATCTGAATTATTTGGACATAGTTTAGCAGATGATTTCTTAGCTCAGCAGCAGAAATCATGTTATGCATTGACATTCTTTAGGTGAAATGTCAGGTCACAGACATCCTGCTGCAAAATTGAGGACTGATCATTTTCAAGCAAGAGGCCCTAAAGAAGATTAAAAATTCCATTTATACCTTCCTTTTTTCTTTTTTAACTTTTAGTTTTGTCCTTGTATTTATGAAAAGAATTGATAGAAAACAGATTTTAACTTTGCTTTCATGAAACCTGGATGATTCGCAGAGAAACAATCAAAGAAGAAGCTTTTAACAAACTATAAAATGTAGTCTTGCATTGTGGGTTTCATTAACTGAAATGTATTTATTTTTTATGTAAAAACTGAAACTTGAATATGAAGTCAGTACACAAAGTGTATTGGCTTAATAACTCAACCTGCAGAACTGTGTCATGTGTGTTTGTGTGTCTTTTTACACACACACACACCCACACCCACACACTTGTAGCTTTCTCTGTATATGCCAATGTGTGTGGTTCTGTGTGTGTGTGTGTGTGTGCATGTGTGTGTGTCTATATATATATATATATATATATTTACAGGGGCATAACCACTGTGTTCTAAGAAAAAGTTTCAGTTTGTTTTTGAAGAGTGATAATGAGGGAACAGAGGAAAGTTCAGTAGGAAGAAGGTTCCAGGATTTTCCAACAGTATTACAGAAGAGAGAGTCTCCAGCCCTGTTGTTAGATTTACAAATATTTACCAGAAGTCTTTGTGAAGATCGTAAGGTCTTAAGATTGTTGTATGGGACAATGATGGTGGATAGTATAGGGGTATCCATAGGATGGTAGAGGGTTTTATGGGCCATGATAAGTTGGTGGAATTTAAGCTGATTTTGTAATTCAAACCATCCTAGTTGCTTTAGGTTGATACAGTGGTGGGTTCTGAAAGGGTTTCCAGTGGCAAATCTGGCTATGCTATTGTAGGCACTTTGCAATTTATTAAGGTTGGTTTTAGAGAGGTTAGTGTATATGGGTGAGGCATGTAGGAGAGTAGAAATTAGGTGAGTGTGTGCAATAGTGATTCGTGTTGCAGGAGAGAGAAAGGGTTTGATTCTGTAGAGAGAGCCCAGTTTTCTGTTAACAGATTTTAAGGTATTATTAATGTGGGTATCAAAGTTAAGGTTGTTATCTATGGTGATACCAAGTAGTTTGGTAGTTGAGTCTGGGGATATAAGAGTGTTGTTATTGGATGTTACTGTGAGGTTTATTGGGGGGGACTTACTTGTAGGAGTGAAAAGGAGGAGTTTAGTTTTTTTAGGGTTTAGAAGGAGACAACGTTGAGTAAACCATAGTTCAACTGTGTTAAAGACCTTTTGGGTAAGGGAGTAAAGCTCAGGTATGGATGTGGCTGAGCATATAAGTGTTGAATCATCTGCATATTGTATGCATGTAGCTTGGGGGATTGCTAGGTGAAGGTCGTTGATAAATATAGAAAATAGTAAGGGTCCTAATATGGACCCTTGGGGGACTCCTATGTTAATGGGTAGATGGGTAGATAGAATATTATACCAAAGCACGGCCTGTTGTCTGTTTTCTAGATAGGATTGGAACCATTTTATGGCAGATGCATCTAGTGACAGGGATTTGAGGATATTTATAAGTATTTGGTGGTTTACCATATCAAACGCCTTAGACAGATCTATAAACAGTGCGGAGGAAAGCCTGTTAAGGTACAGAGAGTGAAGGAAAGAAGGGCAGCAGTGCTGTGTGAGGGTCTGGTCTGAAAGGGCAGTAGTAGTGCTGTGTGAGGGCCTGAAAGGGCAGTAGTAGTGCTGTGTGAGGGTCTGAAAGGGCAGTAGTAGTGCTGTGTGAGCATCTGAAAGGGCAGTAGTAGTGCTGTGTGAGGGTCAGAAAGGGCAGTAGTAGTGCTGTGTGAGGGTCTGAAAGGGCAGTAGTAGTGTTGTGTGAGGGTCTGAAAGGGCAGCAGTAGTGCTGTGTGAGGGTCTGAAAGGGCAGTAGTAGTGCTGTGTGAGGGTCTGAAAGGGCAGTAGTAGTGCTGTGTGAGGGTCTGAAAGGGCAGTAGTAGTGCTGCGTGAGGGTCTGAAAGGGCAGTAGTAGTGCTGTGTGAGGGTCTGAAAGGGCAGTAGTAGTGCTGTGTGAGGGTCTGAAAGGGCAGTAGTAGTGCTGCGTGAGGGTCTGAAAGGGCAGCAGTAGTGCTGCGTGAGGGTCTGAAAGGGCAGCAGTAGTGCTGTGTGAGGGTCTGAAAGGGCAGTAGTAGTGCTGTGTGAGGGTCTGAAAGGGCAGTAGTAGTGCTGTGTTAGGGTCTGAAAGGGCAGTAGTAGTGCTGTGTGAGGGTCTGAAAGGGCAGTAGTAGTGCTGTGTGAGGGCCTGAAAGGGCAGTAGTAGTGCTGTGTGAGGGTCTGAAAGGGCAGTAGTAGTGCTGTGTGAGGGTCTGAAAGGGCAGCAGTAGTGCTGTGTGAGGGTCTGAAAGGGCAGTAGTAGTGCTGTGTGAGGGTCTGAAAGGGCAGTAGTAGTGCTGTGTGAGGGTCTGAAAGGGCAGTAGTAGTGCTGTGTGAGGGTCTGAAAGGGCAGTAGTAGTGCTGCGTGAGGGTCTGAAAGGGCAGTAGTAGTGCTGTGTGAGGGTCTGAAAGGGCAGCAGTAGTGCTGTGTGAGGGTCTGAAAGGGCAGTAGTAGTGCTGTGTGAGGGTCTGAAAGGGCAGTAGTAGTGCTGTGTGAGGGTGTGAAAGGGCAGTAGTAGTGCTGTGTGAGGGCCTGAAAGGGCAGTAGTAGTGCTGTGTGAGGGTCTGAAAGGGCAGTAGTAGTGCTGTGTGAGGGTCTGAAAGGGCAGTAGTAGTGCTGTGTGAGGGTCTGAAAGGGCAGTAGTAGTGCTGCGTGAGGGTGTGAAAGGGCAGTAGTAGTGCTGCGTGAGGGCCTGAAAGGGCAGTAGTAGTGCTGTGTGAGGGTCTGAAAGGGCAGTAGTAGTGCTGTGTGAGGGTCTGAAATGGCAGTAGTAGTGCTGTGTGAGGGTCTGAAAGGGCAGTAGTAGTGCTGTGTGAGGGTCTGAAAGGCTAGTAGTAGTGCTGTGTGAGGGTCTGAAAGGGCAGTAGTAGTGCTGTGTGAGGGTCTGAAACCATGTTGTGAGTTGGAAAGTAGGTTATATTGGATTAGGTGGTCTAGCAATTGTTTATGGATGCATTTTTCCATGATCTTAGCTAGGGGAGACAGAAGGGCAATGGGACGGTAGTTGGAGAGTTCAGTAGAGTTGCCTCCCTTAAGAAGGGGAATAATATGGGAGCCCTTCCATATGCTTGGGATGTGTCCTTCAGTGATAGTTCTATTAATAAGAATGGAAATGGGGTATGCAATAGAATTGGTTGACTTTTGTAAGTATTCAGCAGGAATCTTGTCAGCTGAGGGGGTACATGGTTTGAGCTTTTGGATGAGGGTTAGAATGTATGTTGTTGGTACAGGTTGGAAGAGAAAAGGAGGGGGTGGGTTAGTGGTATAGTTGGATATAGGTACGTCCTGAATGGATAGCTGATTAGTAAGATTTTGTATGGCCTCAGTAAAATAGCTATTAAAGGTATTAGCTGTCTGTTTCGGATTATCTTGGTCAGTGTCTTGTGGATGTGGTGTGATGGATTGACCTGGGTGTAATAATTGATTAATACTTGCCCAGAGCTTTTGTGGTTGATTATAGTGGGTCTGTTGGAATTGTAAGTAGTAGTTTGTTTTGTCAGACTGCACTGCTTTTTTAGTTTCATTTCAAACACAGAAATGGAGACCAAGGGATATACAAATTCAGTGACAGTATTCAGTCATTAGCAGCTCATTGCTTAATCCTCCAAACAAAACTCCCAGACTTGATGCTTCTTTCTTCTATTTTTGATTCTTTTTGGAAAAAAAGAAAGATGGTTTCAAATTTTTTTTTTTTTTTTGCAGATTCATTTGTATTACTAATCAATTTGCCTTCCTTTTATTATGTGCTGTTTCCTTGGCTTGAATGAATGAAAATGATTTATAGCAAACAGATAAGGCAAAATGTATCATTTATGTAACTTAATTGATCATCTCCACACTACCAAATTTACCATAACTCAGAGATTCAGGCATTGTTTGACAGCAAACAAGTAGTAGACACCTGATGAGGAGGCTTGAACATGAGTAGCATGTGCTTTTACATACATGTTCAGCTACTTGAACATTCAAAAAAAGATTCAAAGAAATGTTATTGTCATTTAGGACCACATAAGTGCAGCCTAAACAAAATTACAAATGTTGGTCCATGAGAGAAAAACAGTGCAAATAAGAAATACAGTGGTATCACAGAATAACATAAGAAAGAAATTAACACGTATGACATGCAAGAGGTAGTTCACATTGCAAAAACATACTCAATACACATTATTTAATAATAAATAATAAATGCCCACCACCAAACCCCTTCACCATTAAGACAGAGAATAAATATAGATATATAGCTATATATTCTGCATCTTACTGTATGTATACAATTGTACTATCTAATTATTGTATATTGCTTGTATTTCTGTGGAGCTTTTCTCCTCAGGCCTACACTGACAATGGGCTTTGGGCCCAGTCAGACTTTCCCAATAAACAAATGTAAATAAATAAATACATAGAGACTAGTGAATAGCAGCTGTTCAGCTCTTGTCAGCCTTAGGCGTGACTCAGTTTAACCATCATATTGCATAATAGTAATACTGGTAGTAATTGCTCAGAACAGCAGGACTAAATGAAAAAGAGAGGCTTCAATGTATCAGGTATTATGGTTGCTGTCCAAGTTAATAAGTTTCACCTGTAGTATACAAACTGGTCCTGAATCTGGTAGTCCTACAGTGGAAGCTGTGGTACCTCCTTCTAGACGCAAGTTGTGAGAACCAGTTGTAGGCTGGATGGGCCGAATCAGCTAGTATTTTGTACGTTCTCTTTCTTTCTCTTGCAAAGAAAAGCTCTTGAATAGAAGGGAGGTTTGTGCTCAAGATTTTCTCAGCCACCCTCACCACCTTCTCTAATTTCTTCTTCTCGGCAACTGTGCAGTTGCCGAGCCATGCTATGATGTTGCTAGTGAGGATGCTCTCGATAGCTCCCCCGTAAAAAGTGGTAAGAGCAGACAGTGGGAGCCTGGCCTTTTTGAGCTTCTCAGGAGGTGAGGCCCTGTTGAGCCTTCTTGACTATATGGCTGGTATCAACAGTACAGGAGAGGTCATCTGAGATGTGAAGGCCCAGGAACTTGGTTGTTTTGACTTTCTCTACTATCTCCCCTTTGATAGTGAGTGGTTGGTGAACTGTTGCCTTTCTCCTGAAGTCCGTAATCATTTCTTTGGTCTTATTAACATTCAGGTCCAGAGTGTTACTATCACATCCGGCAATCAAAGTGTTCACCTCATCCAAGTAGTTATGTTCATCCCCACCACTAATGAGACCCATGACTGTGGTATTGACAGCAAATTTTATAATATGGTTTAAGTTATGTTTTGCAGTACAGCCATGGGTGAGGATGGTGAAGAGCAAGGGGCTGAGCACAGAACCTTGGGGAACACCAGTATTCAGTACTATATGTTGACAGGTGTTGTTTATAGTGCATGTCCATTTGGGGTCTACCAATCAAAAAGTCAAGAGTCCAGTTACATAGGTGCTTGTTTATGCCAATTTTCACAAGTTTATTCACCAGTTGCATTGGTATCACAGTGTTGAACACAGAACAAAAGTTGATATACAGCAGCCTTACGTAGTTGGCCCTCTCTTCTAGGCAGCATTTTAGTGAAAGGGGCAGTGCAACTAATATTACATACGCAGTCAATATATCTGCCTGGTATGCAAAATGGAACAGATTGAAGGACTTGGGCAGACCCATAGATAGATGTTTCTTCACAATCCTCTCAAAGCACTTCATGATGTTCCAGGTTTAGGTGACTGGTCTGAAGTCATTGAAGCAGGTAGGGCTGGGTTTCTTTGGAAGTAGGGCAATAATTGTTTCCTTGAAATGTGAGGAAACTTTCTTCATAGCAAGGCATGAGTTGAAGATGTCTGTTAGTACCAGACATAACTGATCAGCACACCCCTTCAGCACCTTGCAAGGTATGTTATCTGGTCCAGTAGCCTTCTTGGATTCACCTTAAGTTGGATTCTTACCTCCTCGGAGTTTAAGGTGAACACTATTCTCTTTTTCAGTGTTTGTTTTAGAAGATACAGTGGTGATGTTCTCCTCAAATCTGTCAAAGGAGGAGTTCAGTTCATTTAGGAATTCCATGCTGTCATCATATTGCAGTGTTTTGGTCTTATAGTCCTTTAGGTGCTGTATCCTCTGCCATAGGCATCTCATGTCCCTCATTACTTGGAAGTGGTATCTGAAGTTTCCACAGGCATCTCATGTCCCTCATTACTCGGAAGTGGGATCTGAAGGTTCCACAGGCATCTCATGTCCCTCATTACTTGGAAGTGGGATCTGAAGGTTCCTTCCCCACTCCTTTCTTTGCCTCTGATTTTGAACATGAGTAGCACAGTGCTTTTACATACATGTGCAGGTAGCACAGGCTGAAAAGTGATCATAAGTGAAATCAGTGTGGTAACACCACCGACAAATGAAAAACATAACAAATGTAAGAAGTAAAGCTCCACCTCATGAACAGTTTTCTTAAATTCAAACTGTGCATTTCAAGGGAAAACATCAAGACCAACAGTCACAAACTCACTTTCTGATTAAACAAAATTCTCAACAAGTAAGTTTTTTTTTTAGCAAAAGACCATAAATTAGGCAAGTCAAATTCTCTACCAATTCTACTAGCAAGAAATGTTTTTATTTTTTTTTTAACCAACAACCTTCCAGTTAGTCTAATCAAAGTAACAGTCACAGTGATTTCTGAAGAAGTTATAGTTTCTCAGTCAGTCTACCAGCTCAGTTCTAACTGCTCCTGTCTTAATTTGGCTCTCCACTTACAAATATGTTCTAAATTCCTATGGATTCTTATTCCAACAACTTCTGCCATACTGAATTTGTCCTTGTCTCAGAAAGACATCTGAAAACAATTAGATACACTGCATGCAACTTACGTTACAGGGACCACTCCCTACTTAGTTGGTTCTTCTTCATTCCTTTATACCATAACATTATTCTTCCTACCAGGTATTACATATACTTCCCTTTTTAGCACTGGTTCTTTCAGAAGTCCCTCTGTATGCCAGTTTTCTCTCTTTCCTGTGCATCATTCCCAAGACCATATAACTGAGCCGAGAATGCTGAAACTGCAAATAAATGAATGATCACAAAGCCAAAATGTTTCCCAAGGTAAGTAAGTTGGGCCAACAAGGGGAGATTTAGTCTTTCCCCCACTGTAGTGCAAACTCAGAGTCAGTATGTTTACTTAGGGGGTGTGGGGGTGCAGCCCCCCAACTGGGTAAGTTGTAGATGGTGTGTTTTTTTCTCTGTGAGTTTGTGGCCCAGTGTCTACTTACCCTAGGAACCATTGTGGCTTTGTGATCTTTCATTTGCTGTTTTAGCATTCTCGTCTCAGTTATATGGTGTTTGGTTATGTGGTATTTCGGGAATGTGAACTAGACACGTGTGTGTGTGTGTGTATGTATATATATATATATATATATATATATATATATATATATATATATATATATATATATATATATATAGGTAGATACACACACACACACACACATGTACATATTATACCCAAACACTTAAGTTTATTATGCCTGTATCACTTCCTTCAAAATGAAGAAATTTTCAAGTTCAGCTGTTTATCAGTATACAGTTCAAATGAAGTGTTGCTGCTAGTTTACATAAAATGGTCAAGGACATCCTTCAGAGAATACTATATTTGCATAATTTCCATCTTAGCCCTACAAGTATACCAGAAGAGATGCATTTTAATGCAGAAGTGCACTTTAACTTCATACTATTTCCTCAGAAGGAATTATGATAAATTCTTGTTGACATATAAAGTATAGGTTAGGGAATGCTAAATGAATGATGTGCTATTAAATGAAAACTGAAAAGACATGCAGTAGAATTGAATTTACAAGATCTAAACTGTAAATGCCTGAGAGATGTACAAATGAATGAACTACATCATAGGATCATGTGATTCACCCATCTTTAACCGCATTAAATATAATCAATCCATTCAATCCATAGGGTATTGTAATGTCACTGGCATCCCAGGGGAAGCACATATTTCCTAATGAGTAAAACCTGCATGTAGTTAATTTCAACTTACAATAATGGAAAACACTGCACTGCATATAGTAACATCAGACTACACATGCAACCCAATATAAAGTCAAAACAAAACATGAAAATGATTTTGTCTGCAGACACTTAATTGCAACTACACAGCATGAGTCCATAGCCTGATTTTTAGGTAAACTTATTTGTCATATTCCAAGACAAGACTAGTTGACAATGTAGTCCCATAATATACCTAATAAACTGCAAACTGCCACACACCATACACATGGATTACAGTTGTACAACCGCCTGTTGTATTAGGTACCTTTACAATAAGTCACAGAATTACCCACTGTTCCTTGACTATTTGTATGAGGCATGGTGTGGGTCTTTATTTGGTTTGTAAGTAACAAGTAACAGGAAGGAAGGAACTAAGTGACGGTGACAAAGGTATTCATTTTTCAGGTGCCTTTCAAGTCTATGAATTAGAACCATTTAACAAACTAGAATCACTCATTTTAAAGAAAGCAGAACATTGCAGACCAACATGTACGGACATAGGCATGCAGATTTTGTTAACTTATATAAATGAAATATGGAAACCTAACACCAAGTCAATCCATACAGCAAGAGATAAAAGTTAATACAAAAACATTTGAATATCATATATTACAATAAGCAGTCATGTAGATAAATTAGCAAGCTATACAGATAACCACACAAACTACCAGGTCCCATAACATGTATCTATTTAAAACCTAAAGTGTGTGTATATTGTAAAGATATTAACTGAAGTCACATAATTTCATAAATTCACAAATAAATAATAGACAAGCCCAATAATTAATATAAGTAGCTAATGCTCAAGATGATGAAAGGGCACAGAGTGCAAATAAATACAACAAAATTGAAGGGACAATGTAAGGCAAGGCAAAGCAACTGCTTTTAAGGATGGGTCTATGTTAGTTTTCTGAATTTCCAAATTGTTGAAAACCATATGGTTGACGAATTGATTCATCTAACTTTTCTGACTGAGATGGCAGTAGTGCGATCTCAGAGGTGGTATAAATAATTAGCAGGGGTTTTGGGAGTGTTGGGGGTTGCCCCTTGCAAAATCATTGTTTGTGGATTTTGTTTGGGTTTATATTGTTTAAAAAACAAACTGAATTGCCAACCATATGGTCTCGACATTATGGATTTCAGCAATCTGGACATTCAATAAACTAACGTAGACCCTTAAACGCAGCATATGCAATCTTGTTAATGATAACTAAGAACAAGGTCAGTTATACGCGTAAGATATGCAGATGTGCCTGGGGGTCAGATTTGCTGAAATGCATCACAGTAAACATACTTATGTTTTACCTGTGATTTATTCCTTCTTGCTTTTAATGATAGAGGTAACAGATCAGACATCTTCACATTTTCAGACGCAGCCCGAGAGTCCATAAGATCAGTCTTCTGACAGGGTGCAAAACCAACTAACAAAGTTCAGTGCTTGACTTAAGGAGTCAAATTTCATGCTGTAATAGGACATACCATATTTCATACAGTCTATGCACATAGGCCGTAGATGGATTAGTTTAACAAACATTTAACAAACAATTCCCATGAGCACTGCTTATTCAGTAAGATAAGCTGGTTACAACAGTGGATCAGTGCCTCCATGAATTAAAATGAGAATATGAGAAAAATGCTTTAAAAACGCTTTCTGTACTTATTGTCAACTTTCTTTTTGATGAGATATGTTATAGTAAATCATACTAAATGACATGAACTTCTTCAAAGACTATACAAAATGGAAGTGAATCTACCCCGATTTCAGAATAAATCCAGTACTACTGTATTACAAAAGCTAATGATTTTTTGAAGGAATTAATAAACTATATTAAGACTATTATATTCAGAGTAACTCAGGAAATGCAAGATATTTTTTGTCATCTTACAATTACAATATTTCTCTGTATGGATGTATAAACAATCACATGCATTTCTATTGAAATTTTGATATCCATTTACCATTTGCAGCACATTATGCTATGATCTAGTCTGCAAACTGTCTCTGATGATGTATTTTTCTTGTACTGATGAATTAACAAATAATACTTTAATTGCCTACTGACTGACTCATGCACAACTCGATTTAATACACATGTATTACAGATGGAAGAATATGCATACCTCCCAGCTACTCCTGTTTTTAGAGCTGCACCTAATTTTATCATAATAGTTTGCTCTGTCTCCTAAATATTTAGACATGATGAGTTCTTAGTTAACACCAATATTTAAGAGTATCTCTATTTCAGATCCCCCCATTACGTTTTACTTTGTAATTCTTGGTTCAAAAATTGACAGCTATGAGAATGTGGTGGACAATACTCATTTATAAGTTAAAAAGCAGCTAAAACTGATGTAAAAAGCTCATTACTCAAGATTTTATCAATATGGAGTATTCCAACATGACCACTTAGGCAGATGCTTAAAATTTCCAGGACTTCTGCTTAATCTAAAAAAAATCCTTCATGTTTCTGCATAGTTTGCTGAAACAAAGAACACTCTTTCTGACAATTTTACTCATTAATATTAAATTATCACTACTACTAGAATTCAAAAATAAAAAAAAATGTGCCTAGCAATTTATGCACAGCCAAAAACAATGTATGCAATATATTTCTTTATATACCTGAAGATCTATCAGGGAAGGAAATTGATCCTCTTAAAATCTTTTAAAGGGGGGGGGGGAACTTTTTTCCTGCACTGATCTGCAGCTACTCCATCTGATGTTGACTAACAAAATCTTTTCCACAAAAAGACATTGAAGTAGGGATCACTTATTATAAAACGAAGACTCAAGACATTCAACATAAGCTCTTCACCTTGAAAAGATGTAAAGGATGTTTTGATTTCAATTATCTCAGCTCTTCTTACAACCAAGGGTGGAAACATCTGTGTAGTGAGTGAGACTGTTTAAAATGGTGTAGAGCATTTCTGCTGTGTAGGATTATACCTTCTAGACATTTAGACCAGTTCCTGCAGAGGAGGGAAAAATGTTGGAGGTGTCTCAATTTTCATCCAAGAGAAAATTCACATTAAGATAATGCACAAAAGCTTCTTCATATTCAAATAACCATTAGAAATGTCCCGTACCATATATTAGCTAGCTATAGAATAGAACTCCCTCAATGATGGAAGAAAGCCTCGATGGTGATCTACAGGAGTTGGAATCATTTAGTATTAAACCCAATACCATTTTCCTAGGTGATCTAAACTACTCAACTATAGACAGGGAAGCCTACACCTGGAGAAAGATCATGGTCAAATGGGGCCCTAAGGCAGGGTAATGGATTATATCCCCCCACTGACAACACCCCCCCAGCCATTCCAGTGTCCCATTACTTGGCTATTTCCCCCATTTACCATAAACATTGTTCAAAAAAATCAGTGTGCATATGATTTTATAGCACAAACACTGATAGCCGTTTGCTAAAGAAAACAACAGTCTCACAATGAAAGTAGACTTAGGATAAACAGGAAGCTTCTCTGTCCCTGAAGTCGCATTCATTGAAATCCATATTCAAACAAAATGCAGCTGTACAGTGGCAGGTTAAGTTTACCTTTGGGCTGCATTCAAATCACAGGCCCAGTACTCAAATTTTTAGAACCACGCATACATGTACATGTTCTTTGAAGCACCATCACAATTGTATTCAATTATATTCCTTGTATAATACAACAAAACTTGTTAGTGTGTTTTAAATTTTTAGGTTTGAACATTTTTACAGTATGCAATGAAACAAAGCATATGAACCAATAATGACACAACTACCCATTACAGAGCAATTCAACCACAAAAGGCCACTCAAACTTCTGTTGTTACACTCTACCAATATCAGTCAATATACACAATCTCTGCAGATGTAAAAGTCATCTGAAAATAATTACACATTAAAGAAATCTATAACTAATGAGGGGATTGATGCTGCAAGCAACTTTACATTTCAGTGGTTCATGTAAACATTTACTGCCTGCTGCCCTTGAAGAATAAATTGCCCATGTTGTATTTAAAAAAAAATGTTAGCTGGTAATATTGCAATACAGAATGGCTGTCAAACCAGCAGTGGTTTCATAGCTACTAGGCATTTTATCTAAAGGAGGACACATGAGTGCAGCACCTCTGTCTCCTCTTAAAGGGCATTGCAATATATATCAGCACTCAAATGGAAACCATATCCTTCTGCACCAAAGGTGAGTATGCTTACTACTGTGTTGCTAACAGTTTTCAAATTTTATAGCATAAATTCTGATGATGGCCATATGCTTAACAAAACCGTTACATGTTGAAAACAACCTTAGCATGAGCAACAGTAAACTTCTCTTCCCTTGAAGTTCATTCCTTGAAAATGCACAGAAACAACGTTCTCTGAAAAACATTGAAACTAAAATGCACAGAATCTCAACATTCTTTGAAATTGCACAGAAACTCAGCATTTTTTGAAACTGCACTGGAACTCAAAATTCTTTGGAAATGCACAGAAATTGTACAGTCTTTGAAAATGCACTGAAACACAACAGTTATTTGAAAATGCATCTATTTAGTTGGTGTAGAGGCTTCAGGGCTCTGGTTTCCTGTATTCAGGGCACATTGTTTGAGCATCCCAAACTGGGGCATTACAAACACACACACACACACACACACACACACACACACACACACACACACACACACACACACACACACACACACACACACCCTTTGTCTGTGGCACTGGTTATATCAGCTGCACTCACTGTCCTGGCAGGGGGCTCACTGTGGCAGTCCAGTCCTGTTAGGCATTAAATCTCCCTGCTCATTCTGGCAGTTCCATCTATGCTGGCCATCAAATTGTTCACTCTGGCAGTTCAGAATAAAATTGATCCAGAGAACAGCGTTGAAATCTAGTAGCAAGATCCAAGCTGTAAACCAGTCTGCATTTCCTGTCCTAACATACAGTTTTGGAGTGATTAACTGGCACCTAAATGTGTTGGATAAATTCGATATTAAAACAAGAAGGATGCTTCATGTTCACCAAATGATCTATAAAAATCAGTGTATATCAAAATTATATATTCCCCATTCCGAAGGAGGGATGGGCCTCCTTGAAATTGATTACATGTATAGATCTGCAATCATGGGGCTCCACACATCAGTTGACCTCAGAAGACCCAAATGTAGTGAAAGTTTTGAAACATGAGGAGAATAAATCTAAGATGACCTCTCTGCTTAATCTAGCAGAAGCATTTTGGCATCAAGCAGGAATGAAATTCAAACCAGAAGTAGATAAAAATCAGGTAGCAACTGAATCTGCCAAAAAATAAAAGAAAGAATATAAGGTGAATGACCAGGTGAGAAGTCAAGAAATGTGGAAAATTCATAAAGATAGCAGCAAGTACAGAAAACTTCTGGAAGATCCTCGTGTTGATCAGGAATGAAAGGAGGAATGGTTAAGGAGAGGTGAATTCAAACCAAGAGATGAAAAGTTAATATTGGCAGCCCAAAATAGTAGGCTATGTACAGATTTATTTGTAAAGTCCATTGAACATGTGGAAGAAACAGACAAATGTAGGTTTTGTAAAACTGAATTTGAAACAGCCACACACCTAGTTGCTGGTTGTGACACACTAATGGCAGGAGGACTGAATACCGAAAGGCATAATAATGTGGCAACACTGTTGCACTGGGGGATTGTGTAGACATTATGGTATTAAAGTGGCTGAAAAATACTGGAAACATAAGCCACAAAGCATTATAGAAAATGATGAAGTTTATATCACATGGGATCACCCATTACCAAAAGTTCAAAAGACAGATGCTAGAAAACCAGATATAGTGGTCCAAGAAAAGAGGACAAAAGTAGCATTGATATCGCCACACCTAGTGACTACAATGTCCTGTGTAAAGAGTCACACAAAGTCATAAAATATCAGGATCTGCAGGCAGAAATGAGAGCAATGTGGAAGAAAGATACCCAGACAGTTTCAATAGTAGTATGAGCAATGGGTCTTATAAAAAAGAATCTACAATCGTATTTAGATATATTACCAATCCATGTAACCTCGTATGAATTGTGGAAAGTGTCATTACTGGGCACATTGCAGGTGCTGCAAAGAGCACTTCTGGCTGACATTAAAGATAGAAACAATACTAATTTCATGAACATTAATCCTGCTTTGACTTAGGAATGGGGTCCATTCCTGTCATGGTATTAGAAATCCAAAAGATTGAAGAAATTTAAAAAAGGGCAGTTCGGTCTTATTCTATACAAATATCCTGGTCTGCTGGCATGAAACTTCTTACATTAGGATGCTTAATGCTATCCTAGAGGTTTCTGGGTCATACTGTTGTTCTTCTTAGTGAAGTCTCCCTCAAGGTCCTAAAGCCCTTCAAGTTTACAGATGTCTTTGACTTAACAGTTCAAACTTTTTTTTTCTAATCAGCCACCTAAGCTGACATGGCATCCCCAAAAACACAGAGCCCTAGACAACTGCCTAGGTCACCTAGTGCTGGATCTGGCTTTGGCTGCATCACCACTGATGCACAACCACAGATATTCCTGGACTTAGTCAATGCAAATGCCCTGCAAGAATTAGAGTATCCACTAGGGTGACTATATTGGAGCTTATCCTTAATAATAACTGGGTATCTTGCATCATCCCTTGTGAATCTTTGTCACTTGTTAGGAATGATCATTAAGCTATCTCCTTCAAAATAAAATTGAAACCAGATACACTTTCCTCCCAGTTTTCCTTTAGAAATTTCTGTAAGGCAAACTACCTACTCCTAAATCATACTTAGCAAGTTTCAAATCCCCACCATGCCCAGCTAACTCCATTAAATATGTGGGAAAGTATACTATCACACCATACTAGCATTTAAGCAACTTCATAAATCAGCTATTCCTTGTAGGGAAAAGTACAGGGCAAACCCTAGAAACAACCATCCTGGTGAACCATAATCTCAGCAAGTTTTATAATAAAAACAGAAAACTTTGACTAAACATAAGACTAATTCCGAGAATGACAGAGCTCTCAGCACTTAAATAAACAGACAACTAAGGAGGATAAAGTCCATCAAAGTCAAACCTGGGGCTTAAACAGCCACCCAAGTCAAAGACAATCACAGCAGCTGTTTTTAGTTGTGCATCTTGGAAATACAATGCAGCAACTTGCTGAGCTGGTGTTACTTACACTGATGATGAAAATATCTAACCTATCAACTGATAAATTCAGCTAAACTTTACCCTTCTCTCCTCTCCATCTATGCCATACTAACAGATTAAATGTGATATGGCCAGTGAAGTCCTGGATGAAGTGATTATGAGCTGTAGTATGAGAGGTTATGATCTCCTAGGAGGAGTAATTTGTAAAGATAATGAACCATTGCTGAATCAAATTATTTGTTTAATAAACTGAATTATTGTGAAGAAACAACAAAACTCTTATAGCTCACTTACAGACATTACACAGCATACCTTTATTTGAGGTATGTCCATACTTAGTAGTCCAACAGATTTTTACAAAATGGTCAATTTAGCATTAGGCTGGCCTTATTCTTCATCTACTCTTTTGGCTGTTCCCATTAGGGGTCGCTACAGCAGATCATCAGTTTCCATTTCTTCCTGTCCTCTGCATATTGCTCTGTCGCACCAACCACCTGCATATCCTCTCTCACCATATCCATAAACCTAATCTTAGGCCTTCCTCTTTTCCTCTTACCTGGCAGCTCCATCCTTAGCATCTTTTTCCAGCATCCCTCCTCAGCACATGTCCAAACCAATGCAATCTCGCCTCTCTCACTTTGGCTCCAAACCGTCCAACCTGAGCTGACCTTCTAATATACTGATTCCTAATCCTGTCCATGCTTGTCATACCCAGTGCAAATCTTAATATCATTAACTCTGCCACGTCACGATCTGACTCCTGCCTTTTTGTGAATGCCACCATCTCCAACTCATACAACATAGCTGGTCTCACTACCCTCTTGTAGACCTTCCCTTTCACTCTTACTGGTACCCGTTTGCCACAAATCACTCCTGACACTCTTCTCCACCCATTCCACCCTGCCTGTACTCTCTTCTTCACCTCTCTTTCACACTCACCATTACTCTGAACAGATCCCAAGTACTTCAACTCATCCACCTTCGCCAACTCCACTCCCTGCATCCTCACCATTCCTCTATCCGTCCTCTCATTCACACATACACATATTCTGTCTTAATCCTGCTGACCTTCATTCCTCCCTCTCTAGAGCATATCTCCATCTCTCCAGGATCTCATCAACCTGGTCCCTATTCACACTACAGATCACAATGTCATCTGCAAACATCATAGCCCATGGGGCCTCCTGTCTGATCTCATCTGTCAACCTGTACATCATCCCTGGAAATAAGAAAGGGCTCAGAGCTGATCCTTGATGTAATTCCCAGCTCCACCTTAAACGCATCTGTCACGCCCACTGCAGACTTCATCACTGTCACACTACCCTCGTACATATCCTGTACCACTCTTACATACTTCTCTGCCACTCCTAACTTCCACATGCAATACCACAACTCTTCTCTAGGCACCCTATCATATGCTTTCTTCAAGTCCACAAAGACACAATGCATCTCCTTCTGACCTTCTCTATATTTCTCCGTAAACACTCTCAAAGCAAACATCGCTTCTGTAGTGCTCTTTCCCAGCACGAAACCATACTGCTGATCACTAATCATCACCTCCCTTCTTAACCTAGCTTCCACTACTCTTTCCCATAACTTCAAGCTGTGACTGATCAGTTTTATCCCTCTGTAGTTACTACAGCTCTGTGCATCACCCTTGTTCTTAAAAATAGGTACCAAAACACTTTTTCTCCAGTGGAACAAAAGTATTTAGCTCTATCAAAAGGCATTCAACACGCTACAGGGATCATTGCAAGATTATATAAATATGGTGTAAATTTATTTTTGACTAGGGGATGTCTTGACTGTCTGCATAATGTGAAGCAGCTTAGAATTTTACTCACTAATGTGCCATATAGGGTGAACATCTCTACAAGTATCTTGCATTGCTATGCATTGGATAAAAATGCACACTGGTTACAGTAATACAATCTATAAAAGATCATGGAAATATTAGCACTTATCTTGCTTCAGTAAATTCCTAGTGAAGGAATTTTGGTTTGAATTTCATTGAGGACAAGTATAATGTTATGTATTTTTTGTCTGTTAGGATGTAGAGGCCAATATTTATTTATGTTTGATTATGTGATAGCAGAGATGATCTAGATTACAATCAGTAAAAAGCTGACTTTCCATGAGCAAATAGTATCAGTAAAAACAAAGAAATTATCATCAACTGGTCTTTTATTTTGCACTGTTAAAACAAGACAGACAGATGCATTATGTACTCGATATAGATATAAATCTCTCATTCATTCCATACCAAAGTAAGCTAAGTATAACATCACTGAGATCCAAATACTTGAAATGGTTCAAGAGAAGTTTAACAGCTAAAGAACCTCACTTACCATGAAAGAATAACAAAGCTGTACTTTTTCAGTATATTCTACAGACTCACATGGGATAAATAATATGCTGGTTTTAGGGATTTAAGAGAACAATTTAAGCATGTATTAATTAGGTGTGCAGATAAAAAAAAATTCTTCCAACACAAGACAAGCATCTTTTGATTTCATTTCAAGTTTAAATCAAACTAGGAAAAAAAATGTATTACTGAGTCATTGTCAGGCTTTGGGATCACCACTATGGATCAAATAATCACAACAAATTAAAATATTTGAGAAAAGAGTTGACTGATTGGAAGGTCAGGAGCTGTTCATTAACAATACAAAAAGGTCTAAGCAATCTTCACACAGGTATACTCGATCTTATGAACTTATAAAATAAAAGTTACTATTTACTTTATGCCATTAAGTAGAAAAATTAAGTTGCCAAATGACTGCACACACATCACATCATTATGTAATTTGTTAAGTATTGTCTGTTTGAGGAACTGTGCTGGATTTTTGGTGAAAGGACTAACTGGTAATTGACAATGTGTGGCAGTCTGGTAAATTCCTTTTTTATTATTTCAAACTACATTGTTTTCCATCTCTTCTTCACTTTAAGTTTTTATTTATGCATCTGTTTAAAACAATAACTGGAATATCTACCCACTATGCTAGATGATATTTTTTTATGAGATTGAGATATATTTATATATTTTTGATGAGGTTGAGATGTCTCTATGCCTGACTCCCTGCCAATTTATTTATTTTAATCAATTATATTCTGCTGTCAATTATTTCTTTTATACTCTATTTACATTTGTATTTTCTTGTAGAACTCTGCATAGGTTCTTGAGTTTTAAGCCATTCCCAACACGGCTTATTGGAGTCATAAAGTCACAAAACAATCATAACTGATGTTGCCATAAATCATGTTTCAAATTTTTAGCCTTGGCCTCCTATCTCATACAGGCCCACTCAGTGGAACATCAAATGTCAAAGTTTCAATGTTGTCTAGCAATTCCTTTTTGAGTTTTTGAAGGTAAACAGTGACACTCTGCACAGTCAGTTACCAGCACCATCATTGCATTATTTGATTTTTTTTGTAAATTTCCTTCTTTAGGGGAAGAAAAACAAAAAGTAAAAAGGTCATGTAAGCAAACCAATTAGTAAAAAATACAAAAACTAGATAAGCTAGAATTTTCACTGTGTGATACCTTAAACCTCTTGTAATAATGGCAAACAGATATATGCAAAATTACCCCTTACGGACATCAAGTATTTCAGCTATATGGCATCCGAGTGTCCATGAACCTTTCCTTTGTAAGTCTTTATGGACAGATTCAGGCCAACAAAGCTCTGTCCATAAAGACTTTTTTACTTGTTGGTTGGAATATTTTGCAGACACATTAAATGTTTTGGACATCAGCTGGGTTTAATGACCCTGTGTTTCTAGAGTATAGCCAAAATGTCCACTTATGCTCTGCTGATGAGGTCATGAGAAGGCTGAAACAGGCATACCCACAGCTAGTGGCATTTGGCTTTATTGGCCTGAATCTATACATAAAGACTTAAAAAAAGAAAAAGCAAAAAGTCATGGACAATCAGAAGCCATATAGCTGAAACACAATGCCCTTAAGGGGTCATTTGCATATATCTCATGGGGGTCTATTCCTGGAGGTTTAAAATATCACACAGTGAAAACTCTAGCTTGGATATTTTTT
This sequence comes from Protopterus annectens, assembly GCF_019279795.1. Lineage (NCBI taxonomy): Eukaryota > Metazoa > Chordata > Ceratodontiformes > Protopteridae > Protopterus > Protopterus annectens. Next base: position 759,194,526 of record NC_056743.1, on the reverse strand, counting down.
TTGTAGTTTTTACTCTTTAGGAGAAGAGGGACACTGAGTGGCTGATGAGTCAGCCAATCCAGTCATCATTATTTTCTGGACAAATAGGTGGGAGGGAGAACATGATGCCAATAGGTGTTTGGATGTCTATATTCAGCAAAATTTAGAATAAGTACTTATTTGTCCTTTGATAAGCGGGTAAGTCCATGTGAGACAATGGCCCATTTCAGTGGAGGTCTGGGAAGAAAAGTATCACAACAGATTCAAAGATATATAAACATTAGTTGAGAAATTACAAACAAGGGGAGAAATGTTCTGTAACAGAATATATATTTTACAATGTGTTGGGGAGGGAGAGGCTCCACAAAAATGCACACAAAAACATTTTACAATAGCTGATAAGTAATGTTACGTCTTAGAATACTTCAAGAATGAAGACAAATACAGTTCTTTCTCTCTTTCAGTAGTTTTTATTATCTACAGTACACACGTGTGGGAGCCTCATGGAAAGCACCAGGGAGACTCTCAGAACAAAGGAATAAACAAGCTTATATACTGGTGATATTGCTGACAGTACAAAAACATAAAAATGAACCAATTAGATCATGACTGTCCAACCCGCCGCATGCGGCCCTCAGAGCTCTTCCATGCGGCCCGCGACCCTTAAATTTAAATTTAAATTTAATTTCACTTTTTTTCCGTGTGTTTACACGTCCGCGTAGTTTTGCTCTTCTGCACATGCGCCAACTTTCTTTTTTTTACGTTTTTTTCCATACCAGCGTCTTTCCGCTGGTATGCGCATGCGCGAAAACACCGTTCGGGCGATTTTTATAAAGAAAAGCTGCAGGAAGGAGCGAGATCGTAGCGTAGCCGTAGAGAGAGGATTTAGTTTATTTCGTTGTATACACACCGACTACACTACAACAAAGGTAAGTTACAAGATGAAGGCTCAGCTCGCCAAGAATCTATGTATAATCCAAAGTGTTTTGTTTTGAAGTTAGTGTGTGAGATAATTCAGTTTAGCATAATTCAGTACCACCTAGTAAAATAGTGTGAGCTGGGCCATAGTGATTAGCATTATGCTGCTGCCTAATATAATTCAGTAAGGTGAAACTGTAGTATTGCCTGTAAACATTTACATACTTTATTATATTCATAGCTACAGGAGTTATTGTAGTATATACATAATATCAAGAGAAATAGTTCATCTATCAATACAGGTGAACTTTGTTGTTTAGCTGAAGAATAATACTAACAGGATGGCATCACAATGGGATGGAAACTTTTAACCGTAGTTTTTTTGTGAATTTAGCGTAAGTTTTTTCTTTTAGCCTCTTGGAGGTGGTTCCAGTTTGGTAGGTGGTTTTGCTGAAGCGTTTCTTTTCCAAGTATGTTTAAAATTATGATCCGTGAAGACTTAAGAATGTCATCGTGCTGGGATCTAAAATAGAGAGCAGATGTTTTTATTTTTGTTTGTGCCTAAGTGTGGGGGAGGAACTATCATAGTATGAAGGTGAAGGTAGAGACAGGTAAAGCAGCTTGAGGAGTAACTGCTAACAAACTTGTTTTTTTTTGTTTTGTTTAAGGAAATCACTAATATCCATTACTTATTTATTCAATCTGGCAACCTGGGCAGAACACTGATCCAAACGGACCTGTTTAACTTATTGCATATAAGGAAGAAAGACAGGGAACAAATAATAGTTGACTGCTATTCTGGTGTTTTTTGTTAAACTTTTTTTGAACTGTGATATTGCCACTGGGCAGCACATTGCAGGTCATAAAACGGTGCATTATTACTTTGAAAAATACCTCTGCAATGTTATTTTACTTCGAATAATTTGAGTTCTAAAAGTTAAGGTCAGAAAGAAAACATTCTGTTTCCTACCTTATAGCTAAATTAATTAACTGTTTGTAATTTTTAAGAGGAGTTGAGAAACATGATATGTATTTAAAGTAAGGAAAAACATTCAAGGGTTCCTTGTGAGACTTGCCACAAAAAATGCTGTCTGAGTAATTCTGACTTTTTACATCCTGGCATTATATTCTTGCCTTTTTTGAAATCTTGTTTTAATGCAGTGTTAATTACATGTTTTTTCTCATAATGTTGGTAGTTCTAGGTTGGGAGAAGAAAGAAATATTTCTTTTTCCTAATTTGGGGTCGGAGTGGTTAACTTCTGAATTGTGGTATGAATAGAAACAGCATTCTTATTTAAAGGAAGGAAAACATGTCAAAAGCTCCTTTTGAGAGCTTCTAGAAAAGACTGTTGTGTGAAAGGGGAAAGCAATGTATTAAGAAACCCTGGGTAATGAACTGGTAATAGTGAATGCTGCATTACTCCATCTGTTTGGATTGAAGTGTGGGGTCTGCCAAGAATGTTGTTTTCCTCTCGATTATTTTTGGTAGTTACAGACAAGCTGGCATAGAATTAAAACACTACCTTGTGTACATGCAAATCCACACAGCTGGGAATGGTGACAGTCAGATGCGGGAGGTAGCAGAAGTGAAACCACACCAGTGCCCACACCTCCCTAAGAGGCTGGTGATGTAGCTACTTCATAGAAAGAGCTATATAGTGGCTACCAGAGTGAATTTGCATCACTGTTGTGAAAAAGAACTGGTCTTCCTAGACTAGAGGCATACAGTGTATAATGGGCAGGAAACACCTTTGGTTAAGATTCTGAGTAGTTAGTTCAGTGTGCTGTTGCAAAGTTTCAAGCTTATCTAGTTGCCTGTACTTTTTGCTGTAAAGTATTGATTCTTCACTAAATACAGACTTGATTAATTTGTACACCCCAGTGTCCATGGCAGCACAATTAACAATTTTTTTCCTATAAATTTGGAATTCACATTTGCTCAGAATTTAAGCTGGTGCATGTTGGGAAATCAGTTGCTTGGCACACAATATACATAAAAATCATTCAGGTGGTAGTGTTATAAGCCTGTGTATCACATCTCTTGATAAAATCATCCTTTATTTACTTGAGAACATTAATGCCAGCAGTTCTGTTAACCTTAGTTAGTCAGGGAGAGCAGGCAAGCATGTCAGCAGAGGAGTATGGCAAGCTGACAAGGAGCCAGTTGGCTGAAATGTGCCAGACTAAAGGACTTGTGTATGCTAACCTGACTAAAGCAGACATGATTGCAGCTTTAGGCACAGCTGCATCACAGAACAGCAACATCGAGGACAATCAGACTGGCTGTGGAGATGTAAAACTCTCAGAAAATGGACAGTTCAACCTTTCCACATAGGACTTAAAAATCCATCTGGAGCTAAAGAGACTTGAGTTGGAGGCCAAATTAGAATGAGATATTGAATTTTAGGGCAAATATTATGCATTTATTAATTTATTTATATTTATTAATTTATTTATTGTTCAAATTAACCTACAATACAGCCACATTAGTCCGCATAAACCTGTGTTTGTTTTTTTTTTTTTGCTCTTCAGTTAATGTGAGACCTTTTTTTTTTTTTTTTTTGGGTCCTCACCTACCGTTTGCCCCCAGACCATTTCTGTTGAGTCAATGCGGCCCTTGCAACTGAAAAGGTTGGACACCCCTGAATTAGATCATTATACAGGGCAATTAACCAATCAAAGGTTTACCCGTAAACATAAGACAATTCGCATCATCATATCTCTGGGTAAAGAAGAGAAAATCGGATGCATTTCCGTAAAAGGCACATTTTCTGCTCCTGGGCTAAGAGACCCAAAACAGTTCTGTTTCACTCACAGCAAAAGAAAACAAATGGTTTTGAATAATCTGGCAATCCTAGGGCTGGAGGATTCACTAAGGCTGTCTTTATAGCCTGAAAAGCCTCATCATGGTGTGATGTCCAGGGTAAAGGTTCTATGATATCTTTTTTTAAAAGTTATAACAGGGGGGCTGAAAGTTCCAAAAAATTAGGTACCCACTGTCTACAGTATCCCACTAGGCCAAGGAATCCTCGAAGTTGTCTCTGAGTTATAGGGCGTGGGACCTTTTGAATAGAAGTTATACGATTTGGGAGTATTTGACGAGAACCCATTGTAATAATGTGTCTCAAATATTGCACTTTTCCTTACAGAATTGTAATTTTGATTTATTTACTTTAAATCCACACGTAGCTAAAAAGTTTAACACTAGAAGGGAATCTTCCACACATGAGTTACAGTCCAGTGAAGCTATAAGGATATCATCTACATACTGAACTAGAACAGAACGTGATGGTAGTTGCAGATCCTGTAACTGTCTATGCATCTCTCTAGAGAATAAGGTTGGGGATTCTACATATCCCTGGGGCAATCGAGTCCAAGTATACTGTTGACCCTTATAGGTAAATGCAAATAAATACTGACTGTTGGGATGCACTGGAATAGAGAAAAAGGCTGATGAGATATCTATCACCGTGAAACATTTTGCAGTAGGTGGGATACAGCTTAGAATAGTAGCTGGGTTTGGTACAATCGGGAAGACGGGCAAAACAACTTTGTTAACTTCCCACAAATCTTGCACAAATCTGTAAGCTTGTTTGCTGGGTTTTTTCACTGATAATATTGAGGTGTTACATGGACTTGTAGGTACTATGATTCCTTGTCGTTCCAATGCAGAAATAACAAGGGCAATACCAGATATACCCTCTGTCGTCAAAGAGTACTGTGGCACTCGCGGTAACTTTGCTCCTGGTTTTAGGGTTATTTTTACAGGAGTAGCCGAGGTAAAAAATCCAACATCATTGTCATGAGTAGTCCACAAATGAGAAGGTAGGGAATGCAAATATTCATCTCTGCTAGAATTTGGCTGGATACACATTGCCTGTAAGATGGCAGAGTCATCTAGAGCTGCCAGAGTACTATCTTGTTGGTCTGAAGGTACTTGGAGATAAACTCCGTCCGCTGTGCAAAAAATGGTAGCCCCCATTTTGCAGAGCAAATCTCTTCCCAAACGATTTAAAGGTGCTGAAGGTCCTACCAGGAATGCATGGTTATCCTGCAGAGGTCCCAAGGTGACTGGGACTGGAATAGTTTTGGATTATTCGATAGGTATACCAGAGACACCCACCCCTCTAGTTATTTTGTCAGAGAGGGGAACAGACATGGCTGCTTTGCCAGCTAACATGGATTTAGTTGCTCCGGTATCAATTAAAAATGGATAGGGTCTATTTTTAACCAGTAACATTACATGTGGTCCATCCTGATCCACAGGAATAAAAGGACACAATTGCTGCTGTTTCTGTTCAGGGAACCTTCATTGAGGTTGCTGTCAATTGGACAGTGTCCAACTAGAATTCCATTGTTGTGACGTATCTGTGTATGGTGCAGGTTGCTCAGCCAAATATGGACATTCATTCTTCCAATGACCTGATTGGCCACAGTTGAAACATTCTGTCTGACTACTAGAATTTTGGGGTGGAGCCGACTGTGTGCCCTGCCAATTTTGTCTATTCTGATTTCCGGGTCCTTGGCATCCACCCCTCTCTCTTCCCCTTCCTCGCCCTCTACCCTGTTGACCAAAAACATTACACATTTGGATTTGTGCTTTTACTAATTTCTAATTTCTCCTGTAAATCTTTCTGTTCTTTAGCTAAATGGTTGGAGAGGTATTGTACCTGTTGGACTAACTCATGCAGGCCCAAACTAGGCCAGTTTAAACATACTTCTTTCAACTTGTCCCTTACTTGAGGGCGTAGCCCATCCACAAAGGTGGCTGACAGTCCACTTTGTGCTGGCCCTTCGATGGGCTCAGGGTACCTAGAATATGCCTCAAAGGCTTTAGTGAGTCGATTTAAGTATTCATCTATAGGTTCATCCTCTTTCTGTATGATTGATTTGATTTTCGACCAATTGGGGGTAGGTGGCACAATTACAGTGATAGAATCAACTATACGTTGTCTAACCATTTCAAATCCATTCTCCTCCCTTGCATATTGTGCTTTGGTATTGGTGTAGGAACATTAGCATGATCCCAGATACATTTCATGAGATCGACTGGGACAGCGTATTGGAGGACAGCTCTAACTTCTTCTATGGTAGGATTTTGCAAACAGATATGTCCTGCCAGTATGTGTTGAAGCTTCGCTGGGTTATAGCGAATAGGCAGGAGTGATTTGGTAATGGCTTGAAAATCAACTGCCGACCACGCCCTAGGCACTACTACTGTGGCCAGTTGTCCAGCATCTCTAGCATGGGCTGGGTTTGGGACTTCTCTCAATGGAAATATTCTCTCTTCATCTGATGGGCTGGTGCCCGATTCAGAGTCAGAGTCTGGATTAGATTTATCCGGTCCACTGTAATCGTCTTTGTCTTCAATTATAATTGGACATTGTTTGTAAATCTTACCCTTGTGTAAATATACGGCTTTTTTAATATTTTTTTTCGACTGGCTAGGTCTAGGGTCAAAAAGCATTTGTGCATTTCTCTTCTGCTTTTTTGTCTTCGAGCGGGTTAATCTAGGTGATGACTTACTTGGTGTTTCTGTTTGGTCAGGTCGCTCTATAAGCGGTCTACTAGGCTGACTTCCCATTGCCTGAGTTCCGCTTCCAGAGTCGAGTGCGGTCTGTTCTTCTCCTCGCCGGACTCTGCCCTCTGTTGTAGAGCTCACTGCTCCGTCTTGAACCTGTGAGGGCTGATATAATGGTGGAGGAGCTGTAGGGGGTGGGGAAAACCAGGGGTTATCATCCTCAGATGATTCAGTTATTTGTAATTTATTTAATTCTTGTACAGGATATAATCCTTTAAAGGGTGGTTCCTTTAAGCGTTTACCGTTTGCTACATCTAGATTAGTCGCAGTATGTCGCAGTTCCTTTATCTGCTCTTTTATTTTTTTTTGATTATCTTTAAGAATACTGATGACCGAATCCTTTTCCCTTTCTTTAGCTTCACACATCCAATCATTAAAAACTGCCCAACACAACCCTGGTAATCTTCTTTTGTTTTTTCACTTCTTTTGCAAATTAATCAATATATCTTTATTAAAGCTACCATTTTCAGGAAAGGCAAGGTTACCGTCATTTTTAGTTAGGGCGATCCACTGGTTTAAAAACAAACAACTGTCCCAGGACACACGATAAAACATATAACCAGCTGATATACCTCTTTCTGGCTCATTTATTTTTCCCACACTCGCTCCCATTTTCACTCAATAAGCTATACTTGTTTAACACAGGTTTAGCTAAGGCATTATATAAACGTCTTTTTACCCCACTACCATTCCTCCTTTCATACTTATGATGCTAGTATTTCCATATTACCCCACTCTCATACTGCACAATTAATAGCAGAGAAGAAATGCATGCCACTTACCTTAAAACAACTGAATGAGAGAAATTATATCTTTTGCTCTGCATAAAAAATTTATTTTTTTTTTCTTTAAGGCAGGCAGGCAGAGAGATGAAAGAAAACACTGCAAAAACAGAAAAATCTGTTATGGGCCCTTTCATTAGCAGTATTTCTTCCACTTCCTGACTGTTGCAGCTTGTTCCCAATTCCGATCCGAGTAAACGGCGCCAATTGTTACATCTTAGAATACTTCAAGAATGAAGACAAATACAGTTCTTTCTCTCTTTCAGTGGTTTTTATTATCTACAGTACACACATGCGGGAGCCTCATGGAAAGCACCAGGGAAACTCACAGAATAAAGGAATAAACAAGTCTATATACTGGTGATATTGCTGACAGTACAGAAACATAAAAATTAACCAATTAGATCATTATACAGGGCAATTAACCAATCAAAGGTTTACCCGTAAACATAAGACAATTCACATCATTATATCTCTGGGTAAAGAAGAGAAAATCGGATGCATTTCCATAAAAGGCACATTTCCTGCTTTCAGGAAGACTCTTGCTTTTCAGCATTTTCTTGTAGCTCAGAGTTCATTCAAAGTTCATAGTAAACAATATGTTTTAATACATACAGACTGTCACATACTCAATTCCCTCAAACACATGCTTTGACTGTTCATACTCTACAGTAATTATATACAAGGAGACAAAATTCCCACAACAGATAAAAACACAAATTGTAATACATTTATAGAAATGTTACTAGGATAAATTGTGATCAAAAATATAATATGTACTGCAAGTAGCAAGACACACTGCAGAAGTGGATAGCCTTTGCCAAGTAAACTAATACATAATTATTCAAAATACTGACTATTTCTAATAATGTACAGAGACAAAATATAATAAGACCATTCTGCTACCAAAATAGACAGATGAATAGAATGAGATGAGAAGTAATGAGAGTGCGCGTGTGTGTGTGTGTGTGTGTGTGTGTGTGTGTGTGTGTGTGGGTTAAGGACATGGAAACAGCTGATTATTTTTAGAAAGATGAGAAATTTGATGGAAGGACATGAGACAGAAAAATAAATAGTATCAAGTGTTGGCCGAAGAGGTAGAAGAACATACATTAGTAGTGCAGCATCATTAAAGTAAGAACTTCTTTTGATGTTAGGCCATTACTACCTGTTACTGTGAATTTAAAGTGAGAAAGGCATAGTTATAGTGAGTAAGTGGTCATGCATCTGTTTTAATGGTTGTGCATGTACATGCAGTTCCAGGTGTCAGATTTTTTTTTAGATTGGTCTTGAAATTGGAAATGTTGCTAGTATGTTTAAGGGATAAAGGGATAGAGTTGCAAGAGTGAGATATGTACCTGGAAAAGACATATTCCTGCTGACATAGGTGGTTTGCAGGTAGTAAGGAACATTTTGTTTAAAGATTGAAGTGGCCTAGCAGTGGTGTATGTGTGCAATAAGTCTAGTAGAATTTTGCTTTATTCTGGTTTGTATATTAATTTGTGGACTAGGAGTAGTTGTATGCAAGTGAGCTGCTTGGGTAATTCAAGCCAATCAAGCTGTTTTAGGGCTAAGGAGTAATGGGTTCTGTTTAATGAGTTAGTGGCAATTTCTGCTATTTTATTGTAGCACTGACATAGTTTTATTTCTGATGGAAGTTTGAAGGTTAAGCAGTACTAGGGAACCATATAACAAAGGGAGCATAGGAGTGCGAAGGCCAGGAGTCTCCCGGATGTATCGGTGAAGTAGTTTTTTGTTCTATAAAGTGTTCCTAATTTTTGCTGAGTATTGTCAATAGCCTGTTTCACATGTAAGTTAAATTTCATGTTAACATCAATTATTTCTAGTAGCTTGGTGTGGGCGATTACTTTTATAGGGGTGTTATCAGAGGCTATTATTAAGAACATTTTGTTCAGAGTGTGTATGGGCTTTTGGGAGGAATAGCAAAAGCTATTTTTGGATTGAGGAGAAGCTGGGAGTTATTGAACCAGATTACAAGTGATAAAACCCTCTTGGGTGAGGTGCTGTAGAATAGTTATGTTATTAGCATCACAGATTAAAGCAGAATCATCAGGATATTGTATGACGGATGCATACATCCACATAGTAATAGTAATAAAGGAAGAGTCAGAATTAATTATTAATGTAACTTTTTCCGTAAATGTCTTTTGTAAAGACAAGTAAGAGTAACTTAATACTCTGCTATGAAATCAATAATAATGTAGGATATCTGATGTTGGTACTTGGATGTTAAATGAACTGTTGTTTTTATATCACTCCCTCAATTTCCTTTTTTTCCTGAAGACTGAGCAGTTCAGGCATCCCAAAAATGCCAATGGTATTTAAAATGTGCTTCAGCTATTGCACCCAGGTTGCATGCCATGTGAGTCTAACAGGTATGTGAAAACTACAACTATATCCCTGAGACATCTGCATGCAGATTTTTTAATATAGGCCATGACAACGGTAAGACAGTTCTGAACAGTTTGCCAGTGATAGGATAATCTTCTGTTCCAGAAACCTTGTTTCCATGTCTTATGGCATATCTGTTAGAAATTGGACTTTAAAATGGATGTGTTTCTATGGAAACCTAATCAGTGAATCAAATAAATAGTAATGCAGGCACTCTGCTTGTAGTATAATACAAAGGGAACTACAATTCAGACAATGATTGTATGTTACAATGAAAAGAGGCACCTGTGCCTGTGGCTCCACCCAATTAAACTGGCAACCAAAATGGTTCATAAACATATACAGGTGCAAAAAAGGCTTTGAGTTTATCTGCATATATGATTGATTTTCAAACTACATATATGGTCTCACTCTATGGTTGTGTCATACTTTTAACAATATCTGTGGTGACATCATACTTTTAACCACTCCTTCCACATACCACTATTAACCTCTGAAAAAAGTGGTAACCTTAAATATGATACAATGATCAGACATCAGCTATCCCAAGATAAGGAACTACAGAAAGTTAAATATTAAATTGAGTAATGCAGTGTCAGCCCCTGATATTCATAAGTGTCATGATTGAGAGAGTTAATCTGCTGTCTGTACCACAGGCAAAGTACAACTGTGTAAAATTTTACAACAGTAGATGTCCATCTCATCACTGTCATAGTATTCGACACTGAAGGAATCTCCTGCAGAGGATAGCCCAATATCCAGGCAGTACACCAAAGTCTTTCGATCTTATAGGCACTGTATGTCACATATGCCTGCATATCTGTGCATACAGCATAGGATATAAAGGTGATGTACAGATACAATTACTCAGAACTAAACTGCCCCAGGAAGAACCAAACACCCCAGGGACAAAGAAGAATATGCATATCCAGAAGGAAAAGACAGAAACAGCCCCTTAGACAGCAGGATAATAAAACACAGAGTCAAGAGGTATAAGCGAGATGGGAAAGAGGGATGGATTGAATGCTGCAACAGTTAAGAAGAACACCTACTGTTATGATAAGATTTTACACAGCTGTACTATGTCCTTCCATATCACTGCTGGAGTATTCTTTGCTCTGGGGAGGGCACAGATAAGCCCATTACAAACCCATAAAGAATAGACCTGACGAAACCTGCCAAGACCCTGGAAACAGCATTTAATTTAAAATGCTAAATAAAAGTATAAACAGAGTGCTGAGTGCTGAAAAGAAACAAAAATTTGCACAGACTTGCAAATATCCTTTGCTTTATCCAAATAATATTGGAGCTGTCTATGCATGTCTGAGGTATGAAGAACCATCTCACTGGCTGACTGCAGAGAAAGAAAAATGGAAGGAAGAAGTTGAATAGACTGATTAATAGACAACTCATCAACCACCTTGGGCATAAAAGAAGGATTAGTATGAAGAGACACCCTGTCTCTGTGAAAAATTAACAAAGGAGGAATAGCCAAAAGAGCTTCATTTTTCAGACACACTCTTGGCAGAAGAAAGAGCCAACAGCTGAACAGTCTTCCAAGTGCAAAGTTGCAAAAAAGCTGAACTAGCAGGTTCAAAAGAATACATTTTTCAAGTTCAAAACTGAGTTCCCAAGAAGGTGGAATAGCTTTTCTTGGGTGCCTGATATGGACACCTTTAAGAAATTGCTTGACCTCAAATCAAGAAGCCAAAGGAGGGTTCAAGTAGAAAGGCCAAATGGCAAGGTAAAGAACAGAAAATGAGAGGAAGAGACAGAGAAATGTAAACATTTCCTGAACAGAGAGTTAATGGGAATATGAAGATAGGCATCCTTGAGATCGAGAGAGACCAAGAAAACCTGTGGAAGAGAAAAGAAAACAAGGTCTGAAGAGTCACATCTTGAAAGATAGGACTTTGATGAAAGTGCTGAGTAGAGAAAGATCCAGAATTGGTGTCCAAGTCCCCTCTTTCTTGGGAACCAAAAATATCTTAGAGCAAAATCCCCTTCCCACTGAAGTAGGTGAAACAGGTTAAATGGTGCCTTAGTCCAAAAGGGACTGTAAAATCTCTGAGAAATGAGAAAGATGGTCTAGAGGTGATTGTGGAATGCCTGAAAGGGGGAGGGGTGGGTTGGGTTAAGAGTGGCAAAAGAATTCTGTACCATGAAATATCCCTGATGAATGAGGGACAACTCCCAAGAATCCAAGGTGACCTGTTGCCAGTTTGTAAAGGACAGAGAAAGAGAGATGAACAAGGCAACCTGGCTGAGGGGGAGAGAAAGCAAACTGTCAAATGGAGACAGGTTTCCCTGAAAATAAGGCTTCTGAGATGTAGGAGTGTGAGCAGACTTAACTGTTGGCATACACCCTAGACCCCTTCATACCTTTGGAAAGCTGGTGAGTTTGCTTTCGGACAAAGGAAGATTTAGAAGGCTAATTCCTCTGATATTGAGGAATAGGGGATACAAAGGTATACTTAAGTTCCTGCATGTTCTTGCCCTTATCCTGGAAGGATTTAAACCAGTCATCCACAGCTATCCCAAAAAGATTATTATCCAGAGAAGCATTCAAAGGTTTGGTTTTAATATCATCAGGCAAAGCCAGAAGGGGAGCCAGGAATAACACTTCATAACAGAACCAAAGACAGCCGCCCTGGAAGAGACATCAGCAGCATCATAACTGCATTTTATAGAGTGATGAGCAATCTGGAAAGTGGACCCAAGGAAGGAAAGAGCTGAAGCTTTTCCTTCAGAATCAGGAAGATCAGACACAAAAACATCACAGAAGAAGGGCATTCAGAGTGGTGGCAAAGAATGGGATCAAATCACCTAGACCAAACCTAAAAAGCAACACTTTCAATTCTGTCTTTATCCAGTCATAGGTACTTGAAAGCTACAAATTTTTCCACTACTTTCTCTTTTCCCTCAGTTCTCAGCTTCTTATGATTTCCCCAATTTGCAGCCATTATAGTTCCCTTATCTGTACTCAGTTTCATCCTATATGCCTTAAGTTTTCCATTCCACTCCCTTATCCCTTGCTGAATTTCTTGTTGAGAGTCTGCCTGCAGTGGCGTATGCATATAGCAACTTTGTTGATATGTCCCCTCCATTATTTTTGCTAATGTAGTCCATCACCAGTATGAACAGCACTATGCTCAGAGATAAAACCCTGATGCACACTCATTCCCCAATGAGAACCCCTTTGTGAGCCCAAACACTGTTTGTATTTTATCAGTGAGCCCTTGTACTTAGCCTGCACTAATTCTATCAATGTTTCCAGGACTTTGAACTATTGCAGTACTACCCAAATCAGCTTTCTTTTTACCTTGTTATATGCTTTTCCCATGTCTAGGAATGCTCAATTGGACACTTTCCTCATCTCTAGTTTCTTCTTCTACAGCTATCTGTCTCACTGTAAAAATTGGGTCTGTTGTTCTGGATCCTGACCGGAATCCAAACTGCTCATCTCCCATCTCACCTTTTGCTTTAGGCACCATGGTACCACCTAATGAAAGTTATAGTACATTCAGTTGTAAAAGCAAATAACATGAAAGACACTTTGGAACACTAACAAAAAAAGATCCTTCATCGATATCTGAAAAATCAGGTATGATCTTCACTTAGCATAAGCCATGGATTCAGAGTAAATGTAAAATGTTTCCATTGTCTCCTTATTCAGTCTAGATTTGTGCAATACTTTATTTCCATGAGATACAATCAAATGCTTTCTCTGCATGTTGCCCAGGTGTTTGTAAAGGAGATTTACATTTTTGTGCCATTTTTCATACTCCCAAGACCAACTGCACATTACATTTAGCTTATCTATCAGGTATGAAGCTCAACATGACAAGAAAGATTTGCTTTGCGCTAGCTTGCAAGTACATGTTAATAGATCAATGTTCTTCATCAGATAACATAGAAATAATATCATGAGAGGACATCAATTCATTCATGGTTTTATTCACTAACATCTTAGGTTCATTGGTGCGTACTAGGCTAATGGCCCTGGAGCCTTTACAAGCCTAGCCCATAGGATCATAGGTGTGTACTAGGCTAATGCCCCTGCAGCCTTTACAAGCCTAGCCCATATGATTTTACCCTGGCATCATGCCACTTACATTTCTCATGAAAATATTCTTTACAGGCATTCCTTTTGATCTTGGCCTTGGCCTAAATGACCCTGACAAGTTAGATCAACAATAAGTTACTCTCTCTCTGTCCCTCACTCAAACACGCACACAGAAATGCATATAAACATGGGCATAGACTACGACATGCAATTGAAAAACAATAATGGTTTAGTTGTGATCAAATAATGCAAGATAACTTTAGTTATACAATCAATTCCATTTGCTGCACTGTTCTTTGATCCACCATTCTGCATATTGGTGTCATCCATGAGTCCTTCCTGAGCTCTTGTGCAACATTCACTGGATAACCCACTGACTGATATCACCAATTCTCCTTTCACTAGTGAATCAAGTTCAGCATGGGAAAACCAGACAGCTACCATAGTTACTTCAAGGAGCTAGGCTTTTGTTGCTTAGTGCCCTGCCCTAACTTACATCTGGCCTGGTCTTATGGGTATTGATACCCCAAGCTCACCAACAGGCTCTTAACTCAGCCTCTATCCATAGCCTCAACTGCTTGGAGTATGAAGGTTAAGTGCTTTCATTTTTTCATACCCCACTCATTAGGATAGGGACACCTATCTTCCCAGACAGCACCATTAGATGCCAGATCCACTAATCAAACTAAGGTTGCTTGGGTCATAGCCACTTCTATATCCCTTTAATCGACAGGACTGGTGTAATAAAAAAAAATGATTAAACACACAGTCTTGCCTGCTCAGTTCCTCCAAATAAAACTTTGACTGGTACATCTCTGATGGTTGGCTGCAATAAAGTTAAAGAAATGTTACATACATGAAATGATTTTCAGCTTTCCTTAGAATGCAACCAAATATAAGCTGTATACTTTGTCAGAAATGGGTTATATTGTAACAGATTGTTAGTAGAGATTTTTAGGCACAGATATATATGCATGCTTAATGTATGTATGTGTTTGTGTGAAGCAAGCTAAAAAATTGAAATATATTACTTTGGTCAGAATTTCACCAACTTGATCATAGTCAAATATTTTAGGTCTTCACAGTGAGACAGTAATTAAGTTTGAGCTGTGGATATACAGTCTGTGTGCAAAAGTAAATAACTGAGTAAATATACAAAGCAACAGTGTGGAGAAAGTCCAGGAGAGAACAAAGTAACCAAGAAATAAAACAATAGGACTAACCAACACAGCTAAAAACAATAATACTTTAATAATGGGTAAGCGCTTGATGCTTCATCAGACCATAAAACACAGCACTTCACATCAGGGTATTTATAACAAACAACTATCAATAAAACTAATCACGTGACTTAAGTGCCAGATTTAAAGGCACGTCATCATTTAAACGTGAGTGCTTATTAATCTTCATAGTGATAATCCACTTC